>NW_023620605.1:0-6507 GCF_014905685.2 Nematolebias whitei
GTTTGACTAAGTAAAATCAAATTAAAAGTATAACCATGATCCAAATAAAAACACGAACATAAGTTAGATAATATAATTATTCCTAGAAATAAACAACTATTTCAAATCAGTGTTATCACTAAGGTATAATCACGTTAAACAAACAGTGTTAACAGTTTAAACGCAGACACAGAAACTAAGATGATTCTGCCTTAAAAACAATCACCAGGCCTCCAACAGATATTGAATTAACATACCCATGAGGTAGATAATAAATAATAATTATGTATAAACAATTTTGACACGAAGCATTGTTGTATCCCTAAAGTAGAATAGCAAGTTAAACGTTAAACAAAAGACGATTTCGGTGAACCAAAACTTATCTGAAATATAGACGTTAACGTCCTTGAGGGGGCGGGCTAAGTCGTAACCATAGCGACAGACGCTGAACCAATCAGGAAGCTAGCCTTCTCAAACGGGGATAAAAGGCCGGAAATGACGCACGCCCACCGAGCATTTTCTGGGAGGCGCACATGGCGACGGTTCGTTCTTAATGCTCCATTTATATGCATATATCTTATTAATGTAATTGTTTGTCTCTGAATATCTGTAACCCATGTTGTGTCAAATAAATCTTTTATACGAAGGGTGACGCCTCAGCCGTTTTGAACACGACGTGGTATTCTAACCACAACAAATGGTGACACCCGACGTGCGGCGACGATGCGGCCTAGACTGAATTGGATCGAGGTGGCTTGCGTTACACACAGAGAGAGGAACTGGGCCCATTACTTTCAGGTAAGCTGGTTAACTGTTTGGACCTTAAGGTCCGGAGTTTCTGGCTATTCGGCCGTAAACCAAATTATAACTAAATTAAAATTCCTCTGTTGGTGTGCATGCGGCCATCTCCGGAAAATAAAGATGGTTTTATTTAAGATAACTTCCGGTGATTCGTGTTAATCATGACGTGGTGGGTTACGATATTCAGACAGTTTAAGCGCCAAACGCTTACTTAGACATTTTTAGGTAGTTTTCACAAGTGTGTGGACTTGTGCCGGTGGATGGCGGAAGGCCTGCCGGGGTCACGTGGGTGACAAACCCATTTCCCTCATTTTCAGCGGATTTGGCCATCAAAGTCTTAATCTGACGAGATTAAGGTACCGAGCGTCTCACAAACGTCTTCGGGGCTGAGGGGCGAGTCTCTCCTCTGGTCGTGTCGACTGCGGCCTAAATTGGACTCCATTGATAGTTTAGCTTTGAGGGAAAATGTGAACAGAATAGAAAGTTTACCAAATTTCATGTGGTCAGGGATCGCATTAGTTTTAGGACGTTGTAATAACTTTTGTTTGCGCCGTGTTTTGTATGTCGTGTGAAGGCTTCAAGGCCGGGACACGTTGGGAGAGATGTAACAATGAAAAAAGGGGGGAGTGAGCTGTGTGTGGGCGGAAGCTCAGGGTTACTTTTCTCTTTTTTCTGTGTGTCGGAGAAAGTCTGCTTGGAGCCGTGTGTGTGTGTGGTAAAGCACTCGTGTGGGGGAAGGGAGCGTTTCTTTGTTCCACACACGAGGTGAAGGCTTACGCGTGTTTTGTTTTGTCTTCGTTTCTGCGTCAGAGGTGTCTTGTGTGATCGGTGCTTCCGTATCCTGACCGGAAGGGGGCGCTGTTGTATGAGGCAAGGACAGGTCTGGCCGCTGGGTTGTTCCATACCAGACTTGTGTTTGTTTTATTGCGGCTGTGGCCAGGAGTGAATGAAATTAACATATTTGAATGCCTGGGTGTGTGAATGTTGTTATCAGGTGTGGAACTCATGAATGTGGTACAGGTGAAGCCTGTAGAAAATCTACAGGATCATATCAGAGGCAAATTGCACGACTTATAGGGAGTATCAAAATGAAAAGGAGGTAATTAGTTTGAGATCAGGGGGCCACTAGCTAAAACAAGCGGAAATAAGCTTTATGTACCAAAATTAAGGGGGTAGAGCTTGATTTTTAATGATTTAGGCTGTATAAGTTGGATTAATTTAAAAATATAGCTGATTGGCGTGTAACAGCTAAATGGTATCTGATATGGGAACAGGGATAGCTGAAAATCTTCCAAATATTTGCTGATAGCCGTCTGAGGCCAAACAGAAACGGAGATAGGAGCAGACACAAGGTTAAACAAAACAATTTTCTGTATGATAGGAAGGAGGCAGTGACCTCTGAAACAGAGGATGGTTTGAATCTCAAGGAAAGAGGGGACATCACGTGTACGAGCTGTAATTAACCAGGAGATGGAGTCAGAGTGAGTCAGCTGGAGAAGGTTGAATCATCTTGGAGTCAGATTAGACGGTAGAGGGTTGAGATGTCAAGGCGAACGTGGTGTTGGTGGTAGTTAACAAATTCATTTAACTTTCTTCTTGGAATTGACAATAAACTCAGGTTTTAAACTCAACTGAAAAACGACAGAATAAGGATAAGTAATAGACAAAATCCTTGACACTTGTAAAATAAGGTGGAGAGAAGGATTTTATTCGGGTCAAAGAGAACCTTACCGGACTCAAATTGAAAAGGTTAGGAAACTAAACTCAAATTGAAAACGTTAGATTAAATTAAACTGCCTTAACTAATCTCAAATTGTAAATACTTGGGTTAAATTAATCAATCTTAATTGTACTCAAATTGAAAAACTTCAGTTTAAGTAATCAGTCCACACGAGTTTATCACATATTGGACATATTTAGCATTTAGGAGCTGTTTCCTTCTAAGAGCTGCAGGAACTAGGTTATTTATGGGACGACAACAATTCTAGTGGGTAAACGCCATGACTTTAACTTTATGATTTGAGACTTCACACAGGTCCTGGGAGTGCAAAAGGACAACAGAGAGGTGTACATGGTGAGTTTAAGAAGTTGTACTTTGTGAACAAAGGGCATGTACACGTTTTTGTGCAGTGATAATGGACTCTGTGATGTCTTGAGGAGTATACATGGTCTTAATTGATTTGTATTAAAAGTATCTTGTTTGTGATACAGTGAAAAAGCATAGTTAGGAGAGGAAATGATTGCAGATTTGTTATATAACAGTAAGTGATTACATATTGTCATGCTGCCTAAAATTACAAGGTCTGGACGATAATGTGGCCCTGAGAGTGGACTTCACTGTCAGGTGATGTGACAACACACATACTCTACAAGATGGAGGACATTGTTTGGAGGGGAATATTTTATGCAGTGGGCGTAAAGAATTGGCTTGTGCAGTGTTTAATGAAAGCTTTCACTCTTGTGTAATTGAGCGGTTAAAACATCTATTGTATAATCCAGGGCACCAGAATGACTCCGTTGGGGTAAACGCTGTGGTTCCAGAGTAAAACTTGCTAACGAACGATTAATGTGGATAACAGATGAAAGTTGAATCTGATTTTAATAATTTGATTATTTTTTCTTCTCTGCAGCTGGAGATGACAGAACTTTGGAGTGGGAAGATGAGTCTAATTAGGCCCACAAAACATAGAAGCAGCCTGACGGATGTGTCGACCCCACATTTGGTCTGTGATGGTCATCTAGGCGCTTTGGGGTCGTGATCAAAAACTGCAGCTGGCTTTGATAATAATCACTCACAGACTCATTTTAAAACAGGTGACACAACATGACACAGACGTACTGAGGTGGGAGTGCTAGACGATTCACCATTCTCCAACTGCTCTGAGATGAAAATTGTTTTATTACCTCTAATGCTCCACACCCCTGAGCAAAATATTGATTTTTAACTTTCCGTTTATACAGGTCAGGAAGTTTCATTCAGGAGAAACTTGAGACCTGATTTGGATGAAGTTCACTAATGTTTTCTAAAATAACACTGAATGATTGTCTTTGCCTTGAAGGGGCTAATTTTGGTGGGTCTGGTTTGATACACAGGATGGAATTTATTTAATGGTTAACTTTTTGCTCATTTATAGAAGAGCTTGGGTTGTAGTTGGGTAATTGTTTGCAAAACCTGGGTTGAATAACAGTAGTGGGAAGTTTAAAACTACACCATATTTTTAGTTCTGTAACTAATGCTCAATCTGGGTGTTAGTGGATTGCAGACGGTAATACTTCAGATTTGAAACAATGCCGTTTCAAAAAGGGGGGAGGTGTGTAGGCAGCTCTGAGCAGGAAACAGTTCATACAATGATTAGATCATTACAAACTATACAAAAATAACTTCTTCTGAGGTGATTAAAAGATCAAATCATGTAGGGTAATCACATTGACATTGGGAAATGAATAAATCAGAAACCTACATAACGACATTGCACTTGTATATATGTATATCAGTTTAACAAAAGTATCTTTTTCTCTTTGTTGTAATGTGTACAGATTCCAGAAAGGGGGACGCCCCTAGCCTGAGGTGGATTTGAGCAAAGGTTAAAGGGAAATGGGTGATTCGGTATTTTAAACACCACTGACTTGACTGACTGGACTGGACTCAAATAGTTTAATTGGGCTAATAAAAGGGTTCATGAACAAAGTATTTTAACCACAATTTTTCCTCTTTTATTTTTTCCTCTCCCTCTTTTTTTTCTTCCTTGCTTTTTCCTCCCTCTCTAGCACAGACAGGTACCTGGATGGAAGATTAAATTCTTTTTTTTCTCCACGGTGTTATATGTCGGTTGTTTTCAACTTATGGGTATATTGTACTTTGATGTGTGCGCAAGCGTTTAATGAAGTTACTTCCACAGGCTCCAGGAGGAGGGGAGCCGGCGTGGGGGATTGTTATTATTGTTGTTGTTGTATTGTGTATGTTTTATTTTAATTGTAGGTAGACCGGTTGACGGCAAAGGCTTGTAAGGGTGACAGATGGGATGAGAGCACACAGGTATACCTGGAGAAGTCCAGTATGTAACACAATTCAGCTTCAAGTGTACAGATGCATGTAAGAATAGCATTTTATTTTAGTTTTACTAATTCTGTTTTAGGATAACATTACAGTGTAATAATACACCTATCAGTAGCAATAATAACCATCAGGGTGTCCAATAATTCAGAAATAGGTTTTATTCACTACAGAAGTAACCACAGTCAGTTTTTCCTGGCCCACAATTGGGTCATGGATCCCACAGATAAAATAATCAAAAGGCCATGCAGGGTGCTTAACAATTCGCAAGCTTTGGTGTCCAGCTTTTCTCATCAGGAGGGAGGAACTCTGACCGAGGAGACAATGTCACATCAGACTGGGTCCTGCTGAAAAGAGGGACAGGACAAGACCCCACCAGGTGGTGGACAGAACATCACATGCCATCGGTCCCCAGAAGGAGAGTGGCACCTGTACGACCCCACCAGTGCACCCCTGCAGAGGAGAGGAATCGATCGCTGGACCAGATGCAGGGTGATCTGAAGACAGCTCCCCACTACACCTGGAGGAGGTGACAGGACCTTCGTGGGAGCTCATTCTTTGCCCCTTTGTTCTGGTTGGAAAAAGGCAGTAGCAAACATCGGAGAAAGAGTCTCCGCTCTGCCTGAAGTCGGTCGGGTGGATCGGGTAAGGACGGAAGATTACCAGCCCTGACCGTGAAGAACAGAAGACGCGTCAAACTGATTTTAGTTTTGTCCCAATACACACACGTCATTTAGAATGTTTAATCAGGCTGATAAGATTCTGAGGACTTTACATGAAGATAACTCCGCGGGCCGAATCCCGCCGAGCACCAAAGGACCCTTGTGGACGAACAAGGGCTCCCACCGCAAGCTCAAGAACCGAAGACCTGCTAGATAGAAATGTTTAAATTGAGGGTGTTGGCTTTTCCTGTTTAATATGAGTGTTTTGTCTTACCTTTCAGTCATTCTGAAAAACAACCAGAGTGGATTCAATTGGAAACTTAAATATTCACTTAACTTAAATATTCAAATATTTTACTCCATTCAATTGGAAACTTAGCTATTCATTTAACTTGACTATAAACTTAACTTGACTATTAACTTAAATATTCAGTTAACTTAAATATTCAAATATTTTACTCCATTCAATTGGGCATTTAATCATTCTAAAATACCACGAGGTATTTTAAAGGTGGTTTAAAATAGAGTTTCACTTATTTATCTTTCTCTAGGAGGGGTGTTGCCGCTTTTTTTGTATTTTTATAAAGGTTTATGTGTGTGGTACTTTTCACAGGTGTTGGATCAGGGGTCTGGTCCAGGACCCCTGGGGAGTGCAGTAAGTTTGCGTCACGTCCATATTGATAAATCCATAAAGAGGGTGAACTCCCATGAATATGGGAGTTCAAAAGAGGGAATGTTGGATTTAATATTTTATACATTTTTATAATTCCTATCAAGCACTCAAATGTCATGTCACATAAAGGGTGTGCGTGTCTTTCTTCCAAGGTTGAACTATATTTATAGAAAATGTTTGCTAATTCTAACTAGTTGACCTTTAAATATAATCTCATAGTAGCTAAGGATAATTTTACAAGTTCACATTTGATAAATTACAAGCAATCAAATCAGGCCAGAGAGCAGACTGATTAACATAAATAAAGCTAGAACACAGCTCTTTAATTTAGACAATAT
>NW_023620606.1:0-1233 GCF_014905685.2 Nematolebias whitei
GAGAAACAAAAGGTCACTAATCTGGGGGTGATAATGGACCCGTCCTTAAAACTCAACAGTCACGTAAACATGATGGTCAAATCCTGTTTTTTTCAGCTGAGACGGCTGTCTAAGCTGAAGCCTATACTCTCCAAAAAGAACCTTGAGACAGTGATCCACGCCTTCATAACATCTAGGCTTGATTACTGCAATTCACTTCTGTTTGGAATCAGTCAGTCCTCCATTGCTCGTCTGCAACTGGTCCAAAATGCTGCAGCCCGATTTTTAACTGGTACAGGCTATAGAGAGCACATCACGCCAGTTTTGGCCTCCCTGCACTGGCTACCCATTCACCTTCGGATCCATTTCAAAATTCTCATGTATGTTTTTAAATCACTGAACAGTTCCGCCCCATCCTATCTCACTGATCTTCTGCAGCCGTATGTCCCACCGCGCTCTCTGAGGTCAGCAGACCAGATGCTTCTCTCAGTCCCAGAAACCCGTCGTAAGCTCAGAGGTGACAGGGCTTTCTCTGTTGCAGGTCCACGACTGTGGAATGAGTTGTCACTGAGTGTCCGGCAGGCTCCCACACTCTCAGTCTTTAAGTCTCGCTTGAAGACCCACTTCTATTCGCTTGCCTTTAACACGGTGTGATTTGTTTTGGTCCGGTCTGTTCTCTACTCTGTTGGCCATTTTAGTTAGCTTCTGCTGCTATTTGTATCTGTATTTCTATTTTATGTTTTCCTGTCTGCTGTGCATGTTTGGTTCTTTTGTACAGCACTTTGGTTGGCCTTGTTGCTGTTTTAAGTGCTATATAAATAAATTGGTATGGTATGGTATGGTATAAAGCACTTAAAACAGCTACAAGGCCAACCAAAGTGCTGTACAGACAGAACAACAGATAACACACAAAGCAAAATACAAAATGAGGTAAATCAGAATATAGACATAAAAACGATGCAGATAATGACGACTAACCAGTGTGGAGCATACAGGATCAAAACACAGATCATCCGGTGTTGAATTCTACTGAATAGTAGTGAGTTTTTAAACGGGACTTGAAAACCGAGAGGGAGGGGGCCTGTCTGACAAGCAGAGGTAACTCGTTCCAGAGTCTTGGTCCTGCTACAGAGAAGGCCCGGTCACCTCTGCGCTTAAGACGAGTTCCTGGAACTGTGAGGAGCAACTGGTCCGCTGACCTCAGGGAACATGGTGGGACATACGGTTGTAGCAGATCAGAGAGATGGGGGGGGG
>NW_023620606.1:1333-6505 GCF_014905685.2 Nematolebias whitei
TTGTAGCAGATCAGAGAGATGGGGGGGGCGACACTGTTCAGTGATTTGTAGACATACATGAGTATTTTGAACTGGATTCAAGCTGCTATTTGTATCTGTATTTCTATTTTATGTTTTCCTGTTCTGTGAAATCCCTTTTAAATAAGTTGCAGGATAATAGAAGAGTCGGTATAATGAATAAAAGCCAGAGACTGCTCTGCTAGAAATAATAGTGTCATTTATTAATCTGCCACAGATAACAGCCAAACAATGTACATTCAGTACAAACACAAAGTAATGATGCAATGCTTCTCACCGTGACACTTAGATCGGAGAGCCTGAACGATCCAGGTAAAGGCAGACATCAAAACAGCTGGGCGTTGCGATCGGAAACCCCAACAGACTCTATCTTTTCTCTGAGTGTTACACCTTTTTATACCTTGAAACTCCTGAATCGCGTGCGAGCAGCAAAACATGTTTACCGGTTTACCAAGATAATTGTGCTCCAGAACAATAACTCACAAAAACATGTTTTGCAGAACCATGGCTGTGGTATGCAAGCCTGATGGAGAAAAACATGCTTTTCAGGAAACTCTGGGTGTTGTATCTGAAAAAACGGGCCAAGTTTCACAGTCAGAACACACAGAGGTTTAACACTGCATTCCTCTTGAGTATATCTCTTCTGCAGCATAAGTTCCTAGTTAATTACAAATAAGTTAAGTATAAATTGACATAAAAGCATAAAAATAATTATCATATCACTCCACCCTTGCTTTAATGACAATTTAGACATTTAGCTCTGAAAATCACTTCCCTGAAATTGAAATTGTTCTGGAAATAACTGCATAACCTGGTCTTGAATAAAGTCACTCACAAAGTTAAGAAAATCCAAGCGGGTTTCAAATCCTTGAAACACTCGATTTATTACATTTCCGCTGACATGATAATTGTAAATTAAAACATCTGTTAAGTGTTTTGGTTTAAGCGTAACTATGGTTTTCTCCCTACCAAACCATGTATCAGTTGTCTGTATAACTATTTTCATCATAGAGCAGTGTTATAGATTTTCTGATTAATTCTATTTTTAACCCTCCTTATATAAAAACAAGTACCCAGATTACATAATGTTAGTATTACAATACATGAAATCAAAACAATCAAAGGAGGTACTACATATTTTTGCACCGTGGACGACATTCCTGTAAATATGTCCCACCAGTGATAAGCCGACACTTGCTCTATCAATTTAGCCGCATGTAATACCTTTCCCTGTGCGATGAAGGTGGACATCATTAAATCAGACACGTTAGACTTATGAGATTCAATCAAATGTTTTAGCTCCGTAGACTCATTCAATGCGCATTTGAAACGGTCCAGGGAGACTCGCCAGGGCACGTGCAAAGTTTGCCATTGTACCTCTGTTAGGCGAGTAGTCTAACTATAATTAGTCAATTGATAAGTCTGGTTGTTCCAATCCCACAAATGTACACCATACACACACCCAGAAAAAGGAACCTTAGGTAATTGAGGATGACTCTTTATAGTTGCTAAGCACAAAGTGTGTGGGCCGATTTGCCATAGCATATCCCTAGCTGGTTCATGAGTCCAATCACACAACACCCCGTCTCTAGTTAAACATGGGTTAACATGACCTGTTTGTAACATACATACACCTCCTTTATCAGCATTCTCGCATAAGCTTAAGTCATAGGTGAAATTGGTCTGTGGCTCGAACCATTCACCTTGCATTTTTAGAACCAACCAATGTGTACTCGAAATATTCCACAGCTGCCTCCACTCGTGATGATTGGATGTAGTCACCACCCTTTGGAAACGCTCCTTCTGCAGCTGTGCATGGAAAGATTGCAAGGTACACACAGTCCAGTTCAAAGCTGCAGTTATGTTAGAGAGCACTTCTTCTGTACTGCTCCACATTTTCATTTGCCAGTCAATTTCTTTCATAAATATTTCTGCAGTTTCTGCTTGAGTCATCACCACTGAGGGCATCCAGACACCAATCTGATGAACTGCTAGCAAAGCATGCTGTCCTGTGTTTGACAGCATGGTCCTGGTGACCTCGTTGTCAATGGTGTTGGATATTCCTAATACAGTTCCTGTTCCTCCCAATATAGTATCATACCATGCTCTTCTCTGTCTTGAGCATGATGGGATTGATGGAAAACATACTTGCCAATAAACATCAGTTGTCAGCACAGATTTTGCCATTGCTTGGCATGACTCTATGACGGGAGCCAGCTGTGTCTCTTCTGGTTCTGAGTTGTTAGGCAAAGTCCATATCATAAAAACCAGTGTCTTTTTCCTTTCAATCACTGTAGAATTTCATATCTGCAACTGCATAACATTAGCAGTAAGATTGAATTGTGTCCCATTTTTCCCTCCTGTTTTGCATGCATGATTTTTGTCCATCTTACATAGTGGAATCACAGAATTTACTTTCATCTGACACCCCCTGGGTATTACCATTACAGGGTTATTCTTGAAACATCTCAGGCATGCATATTTGGGACAGTCGGATGTGATATTTCCAGTTGGTTTAAACTGCCTTTTGTTCCATTCTTGGTCCACCATCCAATGGTGTAGCCTCTGCCTCCGTCAGGCTATGTCCTGGTGCTGTTGATGAGACGTTGACTATGGCACTATGGCACATGTTGCCCAAACAGCTTGCACTCCCATCTGACTGCCACCAACTTTTCCCATGTTGGCTCCTGGGCGGTCCCGCTTGTCCAATTGGCAAAGACCAAGGAAACATCAAGCTGTGAAGACAAGAGGTACTGCTTACAGATAGAGGAAGAATCATTAGTTTTATCTTGTATAACATTTATTTATAGGTACATTCACCCATTTTTCCTCCCCTGAATACAACACTGAGACTGTTGCATCCGCTCCTTGTGCTATTATTTCTGCTGCACGAGGAGGGCCATTTTCCTGTCTTACCCAAACTTTAGCTCCTGGTTTGTCTGTCGAGCCAAAGCCCCCAGTCCCTCTAACGGTTACAGTGGTGGGTACAGGAATCTCCATTACTGCTGACATGTCACATGGTTTAATAAGTAGCTGTGCCACCTGTTCATACAAAACAGACACACCCTTTTCCCCTGGTTTAGCTCTCTCTGACACATAGTATATTGAACTCCTGCAGGGGGCAGTTTCCTAGACCAAAAGCCTAGTGGTTTTCTCACTCTTCCTTGTTTTTGCCACAAACTCCAGTTAGCATAGTCATTAATAGCAGACACCTGTAGTTCCACTACTCCTGACTGTAGCTTTCCTAAAGACACAGCCTGTTGAATGGCTTCTTTAGCCAGGTCAAAAGCTATTTGTTGTTTTTCTCCCCAAGCAAAATTCTCCTTCTTCCTAGTTACTTGATACAGTGGCTGTAAAACCTGTCCCAAATGAGGAATGTGGTTCCTCCGGTATCCAACATTCTTCCAAGCAGTTGTACATGTTTTTAGCACCCCTGCATCAACATACTCTTTAATTGTGGCAGTAACCTCATCATGTCCACCAGGAATGCGATATTGCTTCATGCTCACCATCTGTGTTGCTACTGGAATGGGGAAAGGAGGCATTTTCACTTTGCCCACCAATACAGCTTTGACCTGAAGGGGTCGCTCTATTCCAAACTCAAAACGCCCCTGTTGTAAATGTAAAGTCATTCCAGCTAACACATCCATTCCTAAAATCCACTCCTTCACTGGAGTCACCAAAACTTGAAACTTCCTGATTGGCATTCTACCAATTTTCAAAGGTATCGTCAAATTTTTTCCAAAAATCACATTCCCTCCCAAGCCTGAGAGGGGAACCACTGGCCCCTTGATTTTATCAGGATTGCCATGAATGAGTGTGGCCTCCGCCCCAGTATCTAAGAGAGCCATCACTTTCTGAACATTTTTGTTCCTCCAAGAAATTTCTAACTCAACATGTGGTCTGATGTCATTTATTGACCAGTTAATTACTCTTATTTCCGGGGCTCGGCCTGATTCCTAATCCCAACTCATCAGGTCAGACAAGTCTGGGTAGATTTTGGTTGTCCTGTCATTTTTCTTGTTCGACTTTTTCTGTCTCACTGCTCTTATCTGCACTTCCTCCTCTGATGACTCATTGTTCTCTGCCTGTGTCCCTCTCCTGTCAAACTGCTCATTATAAAACTCTGCAGCTGGTCTTTGAATGGGTGCTGGAGGGGCTGATACTGACTGAAACACATTCCTAAATGCCTGTGTGAGAATAGACATGTCAAAACCAGCACAATGCACTTTCAACCCCTTTTTCTGACACCGCGCCCTCAGCTCATCAGTTGGCAGACCATCAATGTCCTCTCGGGGAACTCCCGCTTGCAACAAAGCTTTCCAGTATGCAACACGAGGAGGTCCCGAAGCATTGCTTCTACTGTCCCTTTTCGGCCCACGGGCCATAGGTTTGTACATTCTGTCTCCTGCATCAATCTGTACCTGGGCAGCTCCTTCATCCAACATTCTTAAGCCTGGTATCCACAGGTCTGGTTCTTGTTGTAGCCTGTTGTGTCCGGTTCTAGTGGGACCTCTATTTTTGTGTCTCTTTGCCTATAGTTCCCGTTTAGTGGGCGGATTGTTCACCTCTAGTGGGCGGATTATTAATATCAACGCACCTTACCAGCTGGTGGCGGTAGTGCTACATTAAGCTCTTTTCTAAGCACCACTAACATGTATTAGAAGAAGAGCTGTAAAACAACACACAACCAAAATGGATGACCTCCGTGAACTTGAAGCAGAACCAGCCGCACAGCCCATCCTGGTCTCTGTCCCACAAGATGGAGAGCAGGGCCGAGGTGTCAGAGATGCTCTGATGGAGTACCTCATGAGCTGTAACTTATCCTAATTCCACCCCTTAATCTTTTTTTACCTCCCCAGCCTTCCTTACATACAAGTGAACGTTAAAGTGTTGATTTGAAAATAAACATGGATTAATAATTATTCTTGTTTTTTTAATGTACAGACATGCCTTATTACCAGGTTCGTGTAAAATGGCAAAACAAACACTGCTGCTGTGCTTCTATCACATATGCTGCGTTTTTTAGTGGCTGTAGTTTTAGAAAAACTGTATACTCCTTAATTTTTGTTTTTAACAAAGAACCAAAACCTACAACAAGAACTTAATATTTGTTTATGCATATATACATTAATCTATTTTAATATATATATA
>NW_023620607.1:0-6505 GCF_014905685.2 Nematolebias whitei
GTAAAGGTGTATTGTCGGCTGCCAAAAGTGAAAGCTAGTTTGTGTTGATCCTCGGCGCGCACAGGGATGGTCCAAAAACCAGAGGCGACGTCGAGGGTCGAGAAGTACTTACCGTCGGTGACCTTTGGCAGTTCCTGATGGAGCTGAGTCATTGGCCACCTGGATAAAGGTACTTGTTTATTTAGCTTCCTGTAGTCTATGGTAAGTCTCCACTTACCATTTGGTTTTAAAACTGGCCATAGAGGCGCAGAGTAGGTGCTATTACATTGTCTGATTATACCTTTGACCAAAAGGTCATCAATGATCTCCTGGACAGGTTGGTATGCTGCCAGAGGGATCTTGTATTGTCTGACAAATGTTGGCGGTGCGTTGGGTGGGGTTGGGATTCTCACTGCGTGGAGCGAGGTCAACCCACAATCTGTCGAATCAGTTGCAAATGACTTTTCATATTTCAAAAGAACTTGGCGTAGTTTGTCTCTTTCTTCATCAGATGTCAGAGCGTCGGCTTGTGCGACCACCTGATCGATCTGTGATGAGACTGTTAAGGGTTCTTGCTCCTCAGGGAGCTCCAACGAATCCCTTTCTGAGTCGTCGGGCCTGTCTATGGGTAAAACACCATAGGTTTGGGGCCCTTGGTCGACATTATTGGTTGAGAAAAGAGCTATGGCCTGTGTTGGTTCCGTGAACCATACTGGCCCAGCTTCTTGACTCGGTACCAGGTTATCTGGGAGTCCTCCCAGAAATGGAATGCCTAGTTCAAAATCATGAAAGTCGGTTGAAATCAACCATCCTAGCATAGTCTTTTTTGGGATCAGCACCTCATCCATGCCAGTGTTACACACAGCAATAGATGTGGTCCTGGAGTCAAGACTCACCTGGTTCGTGGCTTCCACGGACAGTCCCAAGTTGAAAAACGCAGGAGAGGGTTGAAAGTATGCCTGTTTATGGCCAATAGCTTGTCCAGCTATTATGTGGATTCGCACCATTAGGTTTATCACCTGAGGTGGTACTGTGGTGTCTTGGTTGCTAGCAACCTGGCAGGCCTCTGGAATGGTCTGCCCAGCCTTAAGGCTCGCTGTGTCTAGCACAGGAGTATCCTTTGTGGCTGGTTTCAGGGACCACAGCACCTTGTTGATGGTGTCCACGTGGACACCCAATCTTACCAAAATGTCAGAGCCTATGTAGGATGCATGTGGTAAGTTTTGGATAACGAGAAACGGGTGAACCAGTTCTCGTTGATTCCAGTTCAGTTTTAGGTTAATGACTCCAGCACAAACCACTGCTATGTTATTAATGAATCATGTATTTTCAAGGTTTGGACTTCCCCTTAGGGTGAACTCAGACCAAGGTACACACTTCACAGGTGAAGTAATGAAGGAACTGTGGAAGACGCTAGGCGTCAAAGCCAACTTCCATATTGGCTACCACCCACAGGCTTCAGGCCAGGTTGAGAGAGCGAACAGGACTGTGGTGAGTATTTTGAAAAAATACGTAGCCGCTAACCACAAGGACTGGGACGTGAAACTCCCTCTGGTCCTCATGGCCATAAGGGCCACTCCACACACGTCGACTGGCATCGCTCCTTTCGAGATGATGACGGGTCGACAAATGACTCTCCCTCTGCACCTGTTGTACCAACCAGGCGATGCTGCCATGGCAACAGCCTACACCACACAACAATACATGAAAGACTTGGAAAGACACCTTAAAAACACTTTTGCTTTCGCACAGAAAAACCTGGAAAAATCAGCTGAAGGACGCAAAGCGTACTACGACCAAAAGGCCTCTCACGAGGAACTCCAAGTGGGAGACAGGGTCTGGTACTACACGTTTGCACCCAAAACTGGGAGAGGAGAGTCCGGGACCGGAACTCTCGCCCGTAAGCTGATGCCCAGATGGACTGGACCCCATCTGATAACCGACAAAGTGTCCCCAATTATCTACCAGATAAAAATCAGTAAAGGCCAAAAAGAGCCAACTGTTAAATGGGTACATCGTAACCAGGTTAAACAACACAAGGCGTGCAACAACTCCTCAGGAGACAAAGATCTCACAAAATCTGACCTCGTGGGAATAAGGGTCATCCAAGCAGAAGATAACTAATGGATAATAAACTTAACCATAGTTTAAATTCACAGGACCTACCCTTGACCGTTACGAAGCTAAGACCTATCTCTTTGTGTTTCCATAGGACAATGATGATACCACTACTGGTAATCTTCACCCTCTTGGGTGCCACCCAAGAGGGGCAAGCCGAGATCGTAACCCCTGGACCCACCTCGGGCATCGCTCTGCGGGACCAGCAGGGACTGCTCATCACAGATTGCCGCCTATACACTCGAAAGGTCTTCGTCCGCTTCGACCCCCAAACCGTGGTCCAACAACACATTAACATTAAAAATGAGTGGTTAAACAGGCCATGGTACACAGTATCCCTAGAGGGTGCTAAAGCAGAGATCCAACACATCCTAAAACAACTGCATAAATTTACTTACACTCAACAAGAGTTGGGCGGAATAAGTACAAGGCAAAAGCGCGGCATCGGCGGACTTTTGCTTGCTGCATCGTCACTAGGATCACTGTTCAGCCTAGGGTTGTCCGCATACAACACTGTCAGTATAACGTCCCTAAAACAACATGTGTATGAAGTAGAGAGCGAGGTCCCAAAGATCCGAGCGCAAATGAACCTTCAACTAACACAATTGACACAGGTGACTAAAACCGTAAAGGATACTGTTCTAGTGCTGAATACTCACACCCAAGAGATCAAAGCCCTCGTAATAGCGGTAAATGAGTTAGCCCTTAAGGTTGAAGCGGATTACGCTGTCGCACACCTAATGGATAGGATTTTTGCTGACATGCTTAGAGATATCAGTTCGTCGGTAGATACACTAGCCACCGGTAGGATCCCACCGTATCTAGTCTCTCTACAGATGGTGAACGACATCCTCAGCTCCGCTACGCACGAAAAAGTTACGCAAACACAGGCACACCTGGCTTACACTCTCGGTAGCGCAATCCCAATCTACGTCAATCACAAAACATTTGAAATGGCGTTCATTATCAACCTACCGATAATTCCCTCAAACGGCATATATAGACTCAGGGACGTCGTAAATGTTGGCAATTGGCACGGCGAAAACCATGTTCAAATTGACACACCAAGGATGGTTGCGTACCACGACGACAACCCCTCCGTTTACCTAGCTCCAAACCTGCAGATGTGTGTTCTCACTCGGGAGATACACTATCTGTGCCCGAGCAAACCGTTTATGTGGAATAAAACCGCGGGCATATGCGGATTAACACCTATTCCGGAAAATTCTAAGTGCTCAACGACCGTAACGCCTCGACACCTGGCTAAAGATGCAAAAGCGGAAATAATTGGCTCTCGTTGGCTAGTGAACGCTCCTCAAAGACAGGCGATCATAGCCTACGATCAACCCGGGGCAAATAGACCTTTGGCGTTACCGGACAAAACGATGTGGATCAGTGTTCCCCAGGGAACAACCATACACATTGGTGATTTGACGCTCTATCACCTCGATCCGGAACGATGGGACGCGACTCTGGATGACTCAGAGTACCTGAGAAATATGTCTAGAGACATAGATCCAGAGACTCTGGGAAGGATCCGTTTTGAAGGCACCCAAGTCGTCGACGTGGAACCAATAAACCAAGTTCTCAAGTCCCTCAGGTCCACAACTAAGAACCCGATCCAACCAATTAACTATGCGTGGTCGAGCGCGGACACATTAATCATAGCCCTGCTAATGACGATAACCCTCGTATTGTGTGGGATACTCGCATCCCTGTCCCGGGGCCAAACGTCACTCCGAGTCGACGTGGATCGCCATGCAGCGCACCTCGATATGATTATGCCTCGCGTAAGCGGGTCCGCAAAGAAGCCACTCACACGGGACAACGTGACTGAAACTGACAACCAGGGTGAGGAGGAGCAGTGAAACGAGGTTTCTAGATGCTTAGTCACTACTCTTGTCGGTGTTGAAACGTTGTTTAGTTGATTTTGGTTGTTTCTGAGGTAAGAATGTATCTTGTGTGTAAGTTAAGTTAGAGACTAAGAAGCCTTTGACCATGCCAACATGCAGTTCATTCATTAAATTGCAATCTTTGCGGAGTCAATGTATATTATTGCTACTTTAAGTACCATAATCTACATTGGTCTCACATCGCTTAAGCCGAACCTACTCGAACAATTCTATTCGGGGGGATAGCTAATTCTTTTTGATAAGTCTCGCCATAGACTTCCAAAACGTTTATGGGGAAACCAAACACCCAATCTCAAGTCGTTCGTCTACAAGACAACAGACATTTGAACCAAACTATATTTTGCCATGTAAAGCTAACTTAACCCAAGTTAGAAATGGAAAAGTAGTTTGGAACCCTTTTCTATAGGCTTAAACCCCTGTAGTTACCCCTTTTCAGCATGCTCCACCCCTTAACTGGTAGTCGTAGCTGTTCCCAACCATAATAGCTTACACACCAGGTGCATATAGTTTAAGGCCTTATGTAAAATCCCCTTCATAAGCCCACCTTAAACCACATAATTGCATGACACATTGAACCAGAACGGCACAGGCTGGACGTCGCTGGAGACAACCTTCGCTGGAGGCGACCTGCAATCCTGACGTTGGTCTCCACTCTTCATCCGGTGGCCGCTTCTTCAGTTCAATCCAAGGGTACCCCTCTGTATGCTGATTAATCAACACTTCCAATCGTTGTGGATTTACCATTGTGGATTATATGACTTTTTCCAGTGGATTACAGACTCTGTTTCCAAGGGGTTAAAGCATTGCTACAATGGAATTATCGAGACGATATGGAATTATAATCAACACAATGGAATTACCAAGAACATTGTGGGATTACCTTGACTTTTGTTTTCCTTGCTGGATTACTTTTGACTTTTGTTTTCCTTGCTGGATTACTCTTGACTCTTGTTTCTTTGCTGGATTACATCAAGCTTCAAGGACAATCGACGACGTAAGTCCATAGTTGGAATTCATCTCCATGGACAGGTGATGATTTCCAAAGGGGGGACTGTAGTGGACTAAGCCTACGTCGGAACCCAGTCTAAGGTCAAAACTCTTGACCTTTAGAACCTTGTGGGACAGAAGCTGTCATTTCATGTATTTGACTCCATAAATACAGGTTCACCCATCCTGAGACTTTCTCTCTTGAAGATTCAAGTGAAAAGAACACTCTCTTTTTATTATCATTACTATCTTACAAATGTTGATAATCAAAGTGTCTTAGTTCAAACCATTTTAGATGTTGCAGTGAACTAATCAATTTTATTAACTGAGTAATGAGTTTTATTCTCATGTTAAAAGCTGTGCAGAGTTTATGCATTTTTCTGATTTCTGCTTTTGAATGAGCAAGTGTGTGCGTTTACAAGGTTACAGTCAAACGAAAAACAAGTTGTTATGTTAAAACTGTCATGTTTTAGAATCCTCTCAGACGTAAATAGAGATGTTTTGCACCTGTGTCTTAGGCACGCCAAAACAGAACCCTCTCGGTCTGTGAGAACAGTTCTGAGCTGTCTCATAACAATTCTCGCTGTCTCTAACCCCTTACGTCACAAAAACACACCCCTTCTGGTCGTTTCTGACCAATGAAAAATCCCAAAAAGTGAACCGGGAAAGAGTCTTTAAAATGTCAGTACTTCCTGGTCTACACAGACTCTACAGAGACTCACAGGTATGCAGACGGACTCACAGGTACTCACAGAGTGACTTACGACTCACGGAGTTACAGAGTGCACGGAGTTGGAGAGTTGTCAGACTTCTAGAGTTCTGGAGTTCTGATGGAGTGCTGTTGGAGTTCCTGACATGACAACGAAGCTCTTCCGAGTTCCATGGGATTATAACATTTTCCACTGAGGTGAATGTGTGTCGAACAGAGCCTCGCCACTACTTCTGACGGGCAACAGCCATTCTAAGGAGACGCTGGACCGGTAGCGTTAACGGAACACCATATCTGCTGATTATCATCAGAGAGGTAATGGGTCAAGTTTCCTACCAAGCGTACCGAGGCGAGCTGGGCTTCTGATGGAGAGTGTCGGTTCTGGAAAACACTTAATTTCCCTCACACACCATCCTTTACTCCCTCTAAACTTCTTTCCATCTTTAAACTTTCCTATGAAGTAGAAATTCTCCCAGATATTTAGAAATGTCTGGGTAAAGTGCTTATTCACATCCGTGTGGGTAAAAGATCATAGTTGTACAGTTTTATAAATGTCTGTGGTGCAGCAACGGTAAAATCATGGCCGTATGATTTTTCCTGATTGATTGCTTATGTTGTTATTTTCATAATTTGCCAAATTAATGTAAATGTTTGATGTTAAATTTGATTCTGTAAATAAATGACCGCATTCATTTTGATGGGTCAAATTTAAATGACGTCTCACGTTTGCATTTCCTTAGATTCAATGCACGTTTTATTCAGTCCAGAAAAATGAGGAACTCGCGTTAAATGATGAATA
>NW_023620608.1:0-6505 GCF_014905685.2 Nematolebias whitei
TCCATTTAAACTCCCTCATTTCCCATCTTTAAAACTCTTCTACCTTGCCAGTAAATCATCCAGATATTTTCATAAATGTCTGTTGTAATTAGTTAAGCTGTGTTATTGCTTCAATCAGAATAATCACGTGTACAATGTTTGATGTTAAATTTTGATTCTGTTAATAAATGACCACATTCATTTTGATGGGTCAAAGATAATTAACGTCTCACGTCACTGATTAAACCATCTCCCACACAGTATCTCTGTCACATATCTGTCAAGTAGCTCGAAAAAGAGAGAACCCGTTTAAATAAAGTATAATATCAGGTACTTGAACTAGTCCAGATATTATAACGTGTAGTGGAGCTACGAAGCTAAACGAAGCTAACCGACCTATCTCACTACACATACATACATACATACATACACACAACTTCAAATTAACATAAATTCAAAACCTGTACTGAAAACAGTTTAGCGTCTCAGCGCCACCAGCTGGTGAGAGGTGGTGACATCAATTTGAACCCCGCCCACTGGAACCGGTACTGAAAGCATAATGGAAACACAACCTGTACCGTACCGAGTAGAGCCGTGCCGTGCTATACCGGTACTACAGGTACTAATGGAAAAGGGGCATTAGTTCCACAGTCCATGAAAAGAACAGAGTCAGGTGATCAGAGACAGAGCATCAGAGATATGAATCATTCCTACAGGAACAGAGGAAGCAGAAACACCACAAGCTTCAGGGTCAGCTGAAGACCCCTTGTTACAAGTTTTGGAAGTTATAGCTCATTTAAAGGCAACATATTTTTTGTTGTATGTTACATTTATGCTCAAAAGATCTTAAGCTTCATGTTATTTAGTTATTTTGGGAAACTTCACCTGCACTTTAAAGTTTGTGGTGGATTTATTGATCTATATTTTGTGCAGACTTTTTCAATCTAAATAACAAAAGGATATTTTTTATTTTTATACTTTTAGACTGAATACTAAATAAAGTAATTTCCGTAAAATTACCCTTTGTCGTTCTTTTAGTTTTTATATAATACTGCAAAGCAACATGTTAAGTTAATTTTGTCAAATGAATAACTGATTTCTGTTTTTTTTTTTTGTTATATCACGAAATGTATCGTTATCGTCAGAATGCTCTGAAATATCACAATCAGTGTTTCCCCTAGATAACTTGCCATGGCGAGGCGCTCATCTCGTCCGTGATTTTAGTCCGTGTGTGTGTGTGTGTGTGTGGTTGGAACGGAGACTCGTCCTAAGCTGCGCAGCGCGCTGTTTAAACCAACAGTTTTGGGGGAAACGGAGACGGCCGCGTTCTGTTTGTACTGACAGTTTTAGAGCAGGGTGTGTGAGAGGAGAGAGACAGAGACATATCTCAGCTGCACGCTGTCTGAACAGACAGTTTTGGGGTTTTTTTTGGCAGGGGGCTGTGTCGGCGCGAGGGAGAGACAGACGCACATCTGAGTTGTGCGCTGTTTGTACCAAAAGTTTTCGAGTGGCGGGGGTGCATTCAGCGTGAGGGTTCAGCGTGAAGGAAGAGGCTGCCTTTAGCTTTTTAGCTAGTGCACCTGCATTGCAAGCTGCTAGTTTAGTGTTACGTCAGTGCCGACAGGTGGTGGGGGGCGGGGTTCGGTGGACGGGGCGCTCGGTTCTGTTGACGGGGCGCCCCGCTTGTATAATGGTAGGGGAAACACTGACAATATTATATTTGAGCCATATCGCCCACCCCTATTGTGGAGGTTTGTGGTCCGTTACCACGGTTACTGTCCACATCTGTAGGTTGTGTATTCTGAATGCTGTTTATGCTTTCGTCAAGAGTAACACGTATGCGTGTGTGATACTTCATTATATAATGATCCTTATGTGTGAGCCATCTTATCTTATTCTGTGTCATTTGATCTGAATGGTATGTTATTATAATGCTTTGGTATCTGTTTGTGGAATGATGGTGTCAGTAACAGCTGGCTAGATGCTTATCATTCCCCTCCACTATGAGGAACCTTGAGGATGTTTTCTTTTGTGAGACTGTTCTTTATAGTATCTGTCTGAGTTTGGTTCTGTAAACACTAGGACAAGACTACGATCAGAACCGAGGCAGAGCAAGCGTTGAGAGTTTTGTGTACTTGTAATGTGTTGACTTTCTCTATTCTGACTGTTCCTCCAAAGCTTTGTGTTATTAGATTTGATGAAATCTACGCCTGATTGTTTGAGAATCTGTTTTTTCTGACATCTATATTTTTTTAAACCTATTCCCTGTATACCAAATTGGCCTTCCAAGGTAAAAGTTTACTTTATTTTAACCAGTCATTTTTACTTAGTTTATGTGTGTACATATCCCATTCCTCTGGGATCTGTCTCACTTTGACTGGCATCGTATTCTGTTAACTGATGACGTGAACTCCGCTTGGAACTATTTTCATAATAGTTTCATTTATTTTGTGAACAAACATGCTCCTTTTCGCCAGTTCAGAATAAAGGGACGAGACAGCCCCTGGTTTACTCCAGAGCTAGCTGACCTCCTGCACAGGAGAGATCATCTTTGGGCCACAGCGAGAAAATCTGACTCAGACACTGATTGGTTGAGTTTTCAACATATGAATAAATGTACAACTGCTGTCAAAGCTGCAAAACACAATTATTTCTTATCTCAGACCTCCAAAAATCTAATTGACCCCAACAGATTCTGGAAAACCATCAAATCTCTCTCAGGCACCATCCAATCATCTGACCTACCATCACAACTTCTCGTTAACTCTGTTCCTGTGTCAAATAAGCACGAGATCCTGAACTGTTTCAACAAACATTTTGTTGCTTCTAGTTCTTTATTTAACACAGTTACTAATGGAAAATCAGCCACTTCACTTAATAACCAAACTTCTACAAATCAAATCCCTCTTACAAGTCAATCCTCAGTTAATCACACCTTCTCTTTTTCTCCATTCTCAGTCAGTGAGGTCAATAAACTGTTAAAAGATCTTGACCCTAAAAAATCTGCAGGTCCAGATGAACTTCCACCTTATTTCTTAAGGCTGGCTGCTCATATCATCACAGTCCCTGTGACCCACATCTTCAATCTCTCCATAAGACAAAACTCCATCCCAGACACTTGGAAAACAGGATCACTCTCCGCTACTATCACAACAAATTTGAGCCTAAATTATCTAAAAATGCATGAGTCAAAGCTAAAAGAACAACAAAAGATCACAAAAACCTGACTTTAGTGAAAAAAGTGACTTTTTAGTGACTTTTGTTTATTTGCCATTCCACTAAATTGATAAACTGCGGATTGAGCTGCTGCGGACCGCACAGTTTGAAGTGGATCCTGTGGGCGTTGGCCGCTGGGTAGCGGACTGCGTTCAGGAGGCGGGTGGACCCCGTAGCTAGTGTCGGCTTTTGGCTGTCGAGCCGAGGGGCTGCAGCTGCTGGGACGAGGTGCGGGAGGATATCGCCGTTGGATCTTTGTTCCTGTGAGGGCCGATCTGCTGCCGTGGTTCTTGGAGCGTCTGGAGCTGCGGGATCTGGTCTCCAAGAGTCAGACTTCCGGCGTCTGCTGGTCTGTGGTGGTGGAGGGCGGCTCTGGGCTAACAAATTGTCGGACCGCTGCCATCGGGCGGGTGGAAGTGAGTAAATTATGGCCAAATCCAAAGTAAAAAAAACATGATTTCCTGGAACCAAGCTCAGACGATATTGAGGAGATTAAAAAAATCCTTGAGCTTCATGAGTGCTGAACTCGCAAATTTAACATCCCAGCAGAAACTTCTGATTGGGTTGTTTGAGGAAGTGAAACAATTAAAACTACAAATAAATCTCAAGGATAAAAAAATAATGGAACTTGAAGAAAAATTTAATGACTTGGAACAGATTTCAAGACGAGACAATCTTCTTATAACTGGATTAGAGATAAAACGTACATATGCAAGCACTACTTCTGGGAAGGAAACTACTGAAGATTCATCTCCACAGGAGCAACTAACATTAGAAGAGCGGGTGATCTTCTTTTTGCAAGATAAGAAGATCGACATACATCATGAAGACATCTTTTTGTGTCACACCCTGCCCAGCAAAATTGATAAGTCTAAACCGGTTATTGTTTTGAAATTCATTAGCAGGAAATTAAGAAATAAGGTAATAATGCAGGCAAAAAAACTCAAGGGAACAAAAGTGTATATAAATGAACATTTAACAAAAAGAAATGGAAATCTGGCGCGTGAAGCACGGTTATTAAAAAAAACAAAACAAAGTATTTTCTACATGGATAAGAAATGGAAAAGTATGGATAAAAGTTCAAGATGGATCGCAAGCAAAAATAATAAAAGACATGAAGGATCTTGACAAACTTGGATAAATCTAGATGACAAATAAACAGATAATGAGATATATTGAACACAAAATTCATAAGAAAAAGTTGATGAATAAATACACTGAATTACAATGACGTATGATGAATCAGAATTCATTGTTGAAGATGAGATCGACAGAAATTTTTTTCCATTTAGAAATGAAAGTATATATTATAATGATGATCAGTTTAATGATATAAACACAACTAACAAAGATCTTTCTATTGTGCATCTAAATTGTAGAAGCTTAAATGCAAACATATCAAACATTTCAGATTATTTAAAAGGGTTAAATAAGACTTTCAAAATAATAACATTATCTGAGACATGGTTAAATGAAGGAAATATAAATAATGCTTTTATTGAAGGGTATGAATTACATCATATGAACAGAAAAAACAAAAGAGGTGGAGGTGTGGCTATATTTATAAACCATGAAATAAAATGCAAATTGATTAGCGAAATGTCAATAATTGTGGAAAATATGTTGGAAATGATAACAATAGAAATAATAAAAAATAATGGAAAGAACATAAGTTGTTTATATCGATCTCCATCCTCAAATATTGAGTTATTCACTGATAAAATATTGGAGTTGCTAGAAAAGAGAAGAAATAAAAAAGTTTTTTTATGTGGAGATTTCAATATTGACTTGGGAAACATCAGTGATTCAAAAAACATAAGTACATTCATAAATTCAATGTATAGTTTAAATTTTTGTCCATTAATATCAAATCTTACAAGAATCACAAATCAAAGTGCTACAATAATTGATAATATTTTTACAAATGTAACAGAGGGTGATGTGCTGAGTGGTATTTTGAAGGCAGATCTCAGTGATCATTTACCAGTTTTCACTATTTATAAGTGTAGTGAACTAAGCCTCAGGTCAAAACCTGGCCCTGAGGGCCTTCCTGGAACAAGAACTGTTATTTCATTGATTTGAGTCCAGAAATACAAATTAAGCTCATCCAGAGACTTTCTAAGTGTGTCCTGCTCTGATCAATTGAAAGAACACTCTCTTTTTTATTATCATTACTATTTTACAATATCTTGATAATCAAAGTGTGTTTAGTTCAAACCATTTTAAATGTTGAAGTGAACTACTCATTTTAAATCAACTGTGAAACAGTATAAATGATTTTTAATCCTCATTCAAAGTAGAAATCAAGTTAATGTTTGTTACAAGAGTAATTATGCATTTTTTGATCTTCTGTCTGAAATGAGCAAGTTGTGATATCGGTCAAAAGTGAAGGAACGGTCAAAGACATGTTTATTGGAACGAAATGTCATGTTTATCTCTATCAGACAGATAGAAGGAAGACTGGCTCCAAAATGTCTCTGTTTCTTCAAAACATCTTTCTGTCTGTTCTTAAACAATCTACTCTGTCTCCTTGACTTTTAATGACCCTCTTATGTCACTAAGATCACACCCCTGTTTGTTCTTTCAACCAATCAGGAAGTTCTCAGAGGAACCGGAAGTGACCTCTTTAAAAGGGTCAACACTTCCTAGTTCCGAGCAGAACAAAGTTCCGAGAGAACAAGTTCCAGAGAAGTTTCTAATGGAGTGACGAGAGTCCGTCGATGCCACGACGTCTTGCTGTGGCTCTACCTGACGGAAGCTCTGAACAATGAGGAAGTCTGTTCAGGGATGATCTCACGACTCCTGAGTTCTCTGCTATCCTACGGAGACGCTGAAATGGTAACGTTGAAAGAGAACTCTACACCGATGCTGAGCTATTTTCTGCCAGGTAAAGAGTCGATCTTCAACTGCAAAGTGTACCGTGGGTTAAGCTGGGTCCAAAGGAGCGTGTTGTTTCTGGTTATAATAGACATATTCCCTCACCCATTCCTCTCCATTTAAACTCCTTCATTTCCCATCTTTAAAACTCTTCTATCTGCCAGTAATTAATCCAGATATTTTCAGAAATGTCTGTTGTATTTCAAAAGCTGCAGGTGAGGAAATCATGGCCGTATGATTTTCTCATTGTAAAGCTCATTAATTAAGCTGTGTTATTGTAATCAATCTGCCAATTATTGTAAATGTGTGATGTGTTTAAATCGTTTTTAAATAAATGACCCACTGTTGTTGGTGAGTCAAAGATAAAACACGTTTCCGTCCACATTTAATCATTCAAGGCACGATAGTACTCAGTCCAGAAAAATGAAAGAAT
>NW_023620609.1:0-3855 GCF_014905685.2 Nematolebias whitei
ATACACTGCCTGGCCAAAAAAAGGTCGCCACCCCCAAAAAAAGGTCACACACTAATATTTCGTTGGACCACCAATAATACAAACTTTGTGGCTTTGATTATGGCATGCATTTGCTGTGACATTGTTTCAATAAGCTTCTGCAATGTCACATGATCTATTTCCATCCAGTGTTGCATTAATTTTTCACGAAGATCTTGCATTGATGACTAGGCACTAGACATGATGGGTGCATCACTTCACCTGCCTCTCTTCTTACCCTGATGCAGCCATCACTCTGGAATAGGGTAAATGTGGACTCATCAGACCACATGACCATTGCTCCTAAGTCCAATCTTTATGTTCCCTAGCAAATTTAAGCCTTGTTTTTCCCCATGTAGCCTCATTGATTAGTGGTTTTCTTAAGGCTACACAGCTGTTCAGTCCCAAGTCCTTGAGTTCCCTTAGCATTGTGCGTGTGGAAATGCTCTTACATTCACTATATGCATATATATATATATATATATATATATATATATGTATATGGCACAGACAAGGGATAATTTAGGCTAAATAACTACAAAATGTATCATCAATTAATGCAGGCAATATTCAAGATGGAATAAAATTGGTTCAATTTGTAAACAAACCACTGATTATACCATACCATACCACTTTAATGTATAAAGCAATTAAAACAGCAGCAAGGCCAACCAATGTGCTGATTACGACTCCTATTATGAACTACCATACTATTATTAGTTGAGTCTGTTTTTCAGATGGTCAAATGTTGGCATTAAATGGCGTCTAGTGTTCTCCTAACTAATCAAATGTATATATTTAAAAGTCTTCTTTGATGGAAGAATCAGAATGTGGGAAAAATACAATATGCCGCTGAGAACTTGCTTCTTGTCTTTTTGCTTAGGCAAGATTGTTCAGAAACATTAAGATGACTGGTGTTACATGTACATATTTCAGCTGGAGCTCCATGGATGAAATATGTCCATCAGATGTATGAGACTGTTGCAGCTTTTGGTTGAAGATGGTCACTGAACAATTCTTTGCGCACATAGCAAGGGAGCATGGAAATCCTTATTAGCATTTTTTTCAGTCACCTTTTTTCCATTTGGTTGAGTTTTAAAAAAAGAAAGTATATCCCTATATACTTAAAATTTCCTTAAGTTTGTTTTCTTAATCTACTTTGGTATCTTTAAGTGCTTGCGACTTATTGCCATTGAAATCGCTCATGTCAGTCATACCACACTGATTCAACATCTATGGATCATAGACTGAGGGACTGTTTAAGCCACTCAGTTAGTGGGTTCTGTTTATGCTTTACCTGCCTGAAACTCACTCTGATAATCTGAGCAAAACTGTTTGAGGGACATCTTTGCACAGCCAGAATCTTGGGTCCTGTGGTGTTCATGCGCTGCCATGATTATTGCCTCTGTGCTGTCCTTCAGTCCTGCCTTCTAGAGCCACTGAAAGGATTTCTTGATGTCAGCCACTTCTTCAATCTGCTAGTGGGATGTGCCATTCTTATCCTTCCATAATGGCTCCTCCTGTTTCTCCCCTTCCACTTTAGCTTTCTGCTGCCCCACACAATAATTCAGCAGGAAATCAGCAGCCATTTTCCTGATGTCATCATGTGAAGTGACTCTGTTGCTCCCCAGTCCTCAGTCTCCCTCCTGCTCAGCCTCAGGGTGCGGGACTTCAGGTGAAAATTGTTGCGCATTGTCAGGAGATTTCTCATCTTGATATGGATGGCTTTTTGCCAGGGCAGAGCATGTGTTGACTTCATGGACTTCAACCATTGGCCTTCAGGTATTTTAACCCCTCATCTCTTTTGGATACCATTCAGCTGCATTTATTTCTGAGTAGCATGGAGAAGTGAGTCAGTGAGCTGATACAGTTACAGTTTGGACATACTTTCATGTATGTAGAGGAAGAAGCTGATGGTTTTCTAACAATAAAACTGATAACAGTATAGACTCTTTGTAAATGTCTGAGGGGGTTCAGGCCTTTGCAGAACCATAGCAAGGTCAGAGCATGTGTGCAAATGTGCATCTGTCTTTTGTGCAGCTCTAAAAAGGTCTCTAGGGTTATCGCCTACATTTTTCTCAAGTTTTGGCTGAATGCTTTTAGCAAAGTTCCAAGGATTTTGTGGTATGCGTGTGCATTGTATCAAGACAACAAACAGATCCCTGGACTCCTCGATTTCTAAATTTCTGTGGAAAGATAAACGCCCTCGTATTAGATTAAAAACACTACAGAAATCCAAAGATAAAGGAGGACTAGAATTACCTAACTTTTATTATTATTTTCTAGCCAACAGGCTAGAATACATCTCAAGATGGATAAAACACACACCCCTTGATGAACCCTGGCTAGACGTAGAACAGACACTTTGCAATAATATAATGATCTCGGACCTTCCATTCATTAGCTCAAACATAAAACGACAGGAATGCTTTAAAAGCATCAATATCAGCTCCTCTCTGACAGCTTGGTGGGAGTTTCTTAAAATGACAGAGTCTTCACTAATCCCATGTAAACGTACACCCATCTGGAATAACCCTGACATCCTACAACAGAATAAGATGATAAACTTCCCAGGTTGGAGGTGTAAAGGAATTGAATATTTGGAACATATATATGAAGAAGTGGACTACATCCCATTTAACAGATTAATTACACAATATGGGATTGATAAGAATAAATTTTTAGAATATCAACAAATTAAATCTATAACCAAAAATAAATTTAACCTTAATAACACTAGGATTGAAATGTCAACAAGTGTATTAGAATTCCTTAATCTTAACCCTCCCAAATTACTATCTAAGGTTTATCAGAAACTCAGTAAAATAGATGAAGCTATATCTCTTCCCATTGTAAAATGGGAGACAGACTTGTCAGTTAATTTTGACCAAAACTTTTGGTCGCAGATCTGTCTGAGAACTTTTAAGATGACTAAAAACTCGAATTTACAACTAATACAATACAAAATCCTTCATAGAGTACACTATACAGGTCAACGGATGTTCAGGATGGGTTTCGCATCATCTAATATTTGCTCACAGTGTACAGACAATATTCCGGACAATTACATCCACGCATTTTGGTTCTGTCCACCTGTTCAGAGGTTTTGGTGCCGGATATGTGAAGACTTATCAAAGTGTCTGAGATGTAATATTCCACTCTCTCCGTCAGTTTGCTTATTGGGCCACTTAGATGATGTCACCTTGGAGACAAAATCAATTCATATTATTCTCACTGCCCTATGTATAGCAAAAAAAACTATACTCATGAATTGGAAAAATAAAAATACACTTAGTATTAAACAGTATAAAGACCTTCTGTTAGATTACATCAGTCTTGAGACAGCCTGTACCCCCACATCGGACTATTCTCTCTGGACTTCTTTAATCGGCTCCAACACGTAGTGGAGGTGGGTGGTCCCCTTTGATTCTGTCCCGTGGGGCATGGTGGTCGGTGTGGGTGGGGTGTCGGGGCTGGGGACGTGGGGGGGGGCATGGGCCTGGAGCGGTGGCGCCCGACTGGGGAGGTGGCTCTGGTGGTTCTGGGTGATGGCCTGTGCTGGCTGCATGCGGGCTTCTGGGCGGTCTGTACCGGCGGACATGGGTTACTGGCCTGGTGACCTGGCTGTCCCTGGGTGGGTCTGGGGTGGACGCGGGCGCGGGTTCTGGGGTGGTATCGCTCCTGGGCGGGGTTCCCGGCTTGGTCCGGGGATCTCGGGCCTTGACAGGTATGTTGCCGGGGTCTTGGGCCGGCGGGTGCGCCGGCGCCCGGCCCTGGCCTTGGGGCCTTCGGTGCGTTGGTGGGCTTTGGGGCCTGTGCCGTGGGGGGGGTGGGACT
>NW_023620609.1:3955-6503 GCF_014905685.2 Nematolebias whitei
GGGGACCGGCGGGCTCAACCTGGGCGTCTTCTTGCCTGGCGGTGGCCGCGGCGTGGTGCTTGGCTGGGGGGCTGGGCTGTGGGGGGCTGTGACTGGGGTGGGGTATATTGGGGGCTCTCGTGTGGGGGGCTGTGTGCTGTGGGGCCGGGGGAGTCTGGGCTCGCTGGGTGTGTGCCCTCACTTGCATGGGGCGCTCTCGCTGTGGGTGTTGTTATGGGTGGACTGGTCTTTTGCTTTTTTGGGGTGGGGGGGCGCTCTTGGTCGCTGTAGTGCTCTATCTCTGACTGTTTGGGCACTCCTGGCTGATTGTCCCGGTTGGGGTTTGGTGGCCTCTCTGGTTGGGGGGCTGGGTGTTGGGCTGGGAATCGGGTTGGGGCGTCTGGACGGTTTCGGGATGGGTCTGGGTTGCTGGCCCTGGTTCTGGTTGGTACTCGGGGACTATGTGCCGGTCTGTGGCCTTGATCCCTGGTGGTGCGGCTGCCACCTCCTCCTAGGTATCTCTGTTAGAGCCTCTGTCCCCTGGTGGATCTTGGAGAGTGGGGGTGCCTATTGGGGTCAGTGGGGGAGCTGGTCCCCTGGGGGGGGCATTGCCACCTCAGTTCACCTCCCCATCCCAACGTCCTCCTCCGCCCACTCCACCACACCACCACTCAAACAGGGTTTTGGGGTTCAGGTGCACTACTGAGCTACGGGGAGAATCATCCATCTCCGTGGCTGGTGGGGTCCTGGGCCCTAATTTTAATATACAACCTAGACACTCACTTATAACACTCTCACGACACATGCATATATAGGATCTGGAGTGGGCACATGATCGCACTTAGGTGGTGGGATGTACTACCATTTCCACCTCCCCGGACCTGTGCCCACTCTCATATGTAGCATGTAGACATTTAGGGTTCTGTGCGGAGATGAGGGGTGAACGGGCGCCGCCTGCTCTCTGGGCAAGAGGTGGGTCTGTGCCGGTCGCCACCTCATCCCCCCATTTTAAACGCACTGTATAACAACATGCATCAACACCATATTCGAGTGGGAGGAGGAGGAAGTGGGTCTGTTCATAATTTATTTATGCATTCATAATTTATTTATGCATTTATAGATTTATTTATTTATTATTTATTTATTATTTATTTATTTTTTTCCCCTTTCACAAACACCTCCTTTCTCCGTGTGACACTAGGGGTTGGGGATGGAGGGGGGAGGGGCGCATTGTTGGGGTCTGGGCTGTGGGTGGGCTTTGGGCCTTGGGGGCGGTCAGTGTTGGGGCCGGTGCTTCGGTTCCTCCTGGGCTGTTCCGATTCTTTTAATCTAGGTTCCTGGTTGCGATGGCCGGCACTCTGACCGGGGTGGCTGCCGGCTTTTGGCGGGGGGTCGGCTATGGTAGTGTACGTGTGGTCATTGGTGGTGTAGGGCGGCGGTTGGGGGCGTGGCTTCGCCTCATCAGGGCACTGGCTGGTCTTCCTGTGTGGCATTTGCGGTGGGGGTGCTCTGTGTGTGGGGGGGTGCATGGGTGGCGTGCTGGGGCGTCTCCGGGCCTATGGTGCGGGGCTCTTGATGTGAGAGCCGGCCCTCCTCGGCTGCGGCTCCCTGCTGCTCTGCCCCTTGGGCTGGGGCCGGCCTGTGGTCGCTGTCAGGTAGATGGTGCATGCGGTCGGCCCGACAGAGATTCTGTCGGGCTATCTGTGTGTGCCTGTTGGTTGCTCGGGTTGGGTTTTTGGTGGTCCCCCCTCTCTTGGATCAATTTGGGCCCCACGTTTGGTGTGGGGTCCACTCCCCCCGGTCGTGCCCCCCTTTGGCGGGGGACTCCCTTGCCGCCGGTGCATTGGTGGCTCTCGGTGTCTGGGCTGGGTGGTGGGGTGCACGTCGGTCCGCCCTGGTTGCTGCCTGGCGGGGCCTGGGTGCCCTGGCTCTGTCGGGGCTCTGCTAGGGGGTGGTATGGCCTCGGGGCTTGGGGCTCGGTGTCCATGGCCGGATCTACTTGGGGGGGGCATGGGTCGCTGGCCGGGCCTGTGGGCTCGTCGTTGCAGCTTCCTGGAGGCTCTGCATTGTGGTGGCTGGGGTCACCCGGTTCTTTCCTCTGCTCCTCTCTGGGGGGGTGCGGTTCTCCCTGTTGGGAGACTCTTGGGGCTCCGGGCCTGTGGGCCGCTGTGTGTCTGTGGCTCCGGTCCTCCCTATGTTGCCATTGTGTCCTGGGGGGGCGGGTCTGTGGGCCCCCGCGTCCACTATTGGGCATTCTTTTGGAGAAATCTGGTGGTGGTGGGCGTGCTTGCGCGGGTGTTTGGATTCAGGTGCTTTGACAGATGCACGCTAGGTTGGGTAGTGGCGGAAGCTAGATGATTCATTGTGCGATGTCGAATGTTTCATGGTGATATTGTGGGTGGCATTGTGCTGTGCATGTTGTTTTGTCATGGTGGTCTCTCGTCTTATCTTCTTCTTTTTTATTATTTATTTATTCTTCTTTCTTCTCTTTCTTTAAAAAAAAAAAAAAAAAAAAATTGAGCTCAGTTTAAGTGTAGAAACATTGTGAAGTGTTTCAATGAACTTATCA
>NW_023620610.1:0-6502 GCF_014905685.2 Nematolebias whitei
TATATATATATATATATATATATATATATATATATATATATATATATATGTATGTATGTTTATTCAGATTCAGATGTAAAGATTTTTACATTTATTACCTCTTTGACTGTGTTATTTTTCTAATCCCTGTCAACAGGAGGTTTTAGAAGTCTGTTAAATATTTTATAATCCAACAGAGGGTTAGATTTTTTTTTTTTTTTAAGCAATGTGTTGCGTTTTGCATGATGGGAATTTAAAGCAGACGCAGTGAAAGAATGTAGCTGGTTTTGTTCTAGGGGTCCCCAGAGACTTATTTCAGTCATGCCTCTGTGTGAAAACATTTGGAAGAGATTTTCAACAGCTTCTTATTGTTTATGCTGACCATTTCTCATGACTCAACCTGAGAAAGTCCGAATGTCAGAGAAGGGAAAGCACAGAAAAATGTTGATGCGAAACTCTTGTGTTTTGTTCAAACTCTTTAACAAAGTATAACTAGATATATGTGGTTACCTTCCATAAACACGGCTGAATACTTTGGATCCTGGAGGATGTTGAATAGTTGTTGATTTGGACAAAGCTGATAATTGTGTCCATCTTGGTATAATGAGAGGATGCTTCAGGGACATTAAGTACTTGCAGTTAATCAAGACATCAGATTTTTTGGCATCGTATTAAACAACAGACTGATGACACAAAAACAATAACGTAATAAAATAAGAAAAAAATTATATTCAAAAACTGTAACAAATACGACAATATACACACTGGAAAACTAAATCGAATATAAGTAGATAGAGATACAGAATAGATTTAAATGTATCTATGCTATTTGTTAATGATACAAACATTTTGTGTGTTGGAGATGACATGGAACAACTGTTAATGGATGTAACTGATGAGTTGAACAAACTTAAAATGTGTTTTGATGAAAATAAGCTGTCCTTGAACCTAAACAAAACAAAAATAATGTTATTTGGGAACTGTCAATCACATACAGAAATTCTAATACAAATAGATGGAGTGAAAATTGAAAGAGTTCATGAAAACAAATTTCTTGGTGTCATTCTTGATGATAAACTCAACTGGAAACCACACATCAGATCTGTTCAAAGTAAAGTCTCAAGAAATATCACCCTCTTAAACAAAGTCAAGTCGGTCATAGAACAAAAAGCTTTAAATGTATGAATGACAATAAAGAAACTCTGACTCTGACTCTGACTTCTGTTCACTAATCTCAGAGTCAGATCTAATCTAATCTGGTCTAATCTTACTTTATTTAAGTTATTGTGCAGAAATCTGGGCAATAATTGCAAAACTACAGGCATTAACAGAAAAGAGCAGTAAGAATAATCCATAAGGTGGGATATTTAGAAAGCACTAATACACTGTTTGTAAAATCTAAATTATTAAAGTTTATTGACATAGTGAAACTACGGAGAAATCCTTAACAAAGCCAAAAATAAACAATTACCGGGAAACATTCAAAACCTGTTAAAGACTAAGGAGCAAATTTATCAGTTAAGGAGGAATCACAGTTTATCCATCCATCATCTTTTACCCACTTCTTCCATTTTGGGTCACGGGGGTCGCCAGTGCCCATGTCCAGCAATCACTGTGCGAGGGGCGGGGTACACCCTGGACGGGTTCCAAGTCCATCACAGGGACACATAGAGACAAATGAGACAAACAACCATTCACTCTCTCACTCACACCTAGGGACAATTTAGAGTTACCAATCAGTCTAACATGCATGTTTTTGATCTGTGGGAGGAAACCGGAGTACCCGGAGAAAACCCACTCATGCAAACTCCACCCAGAAAGTCCTCCGGACCGGGGAATCACAGTTTAAAATATGCAAATTCAGAACTACAAGAAAAAACTTTTGTGTATCAATAAGTGGAGCCAAACTGTGGAATAATTTGAATATTGAACTTAAACAATGTCCAAACATAAAACTGTTCAAATTATCATATAAACATATGATTATTGCTGGATATAGCAATTATTGTTGGTGTTTTTGTTATCAATCAACCTTTATTTATACAGGTAAATCCCATTGAGCCTCGAGGACTCATTTACAAGAGAGACCTGATTTCAACAAAGAAAGATGACAACAATGGACAACAGCAACAACAATAAGCAATTATAAAAACTCATACTACAGTTTTTTTTTTTTTTTTTTTTAACAAATAGGATGGCTAAAAGGAAAAAGGTAACAAAACCAAAAAAACAGCTAGATTCCAAGACAAATGTATAAAACTAAAAACAGGAACATGTCAGCATTGGACCCTGCCAGGAGTCCAACAGATTCTTAAAGCCACTTAGAGAGGTCAAGGTCGAGAGCTTCAAATCTTTTTGTAAGATATTCCAGGAAACAGGAGCGGAGTAGGAGAAGGCCCTTTTGCCTAGTTCAGTCCTCACTGAGGGAACACTGCAGGTAATAATGTCCTGAGAGCGCACTCCGTAGCTGCACTCACGCAGAGACATGTAGGAGGAGATGTATGAAGGCAACAGACCAAGAAGTGATTTAAAGATGAAAATGTACCAGTGAGAGAGTCTGTGTGAAGTTAATGATGTCCAGTTAACCAGTGAATACAGGGTGCAGTGGTGGGTACGATAATCACAGCCAGTTATGAATCTTAGTGCACCATGATAGACAGCATCCAACATCTGCAGGGTTCTTGTAGGAGCGTTCATGTAAATAATATCACCAAAATCAATTGAGGGAAGGAAAGTCACAGATACAAGGCGTTTTCTAGCATTCAGGGTTAGACAGGATCTGTTTCTGAAAAAGAAACCCAGTTTAACTTTCAGTTTCTTTACCAAGTTTTCCACATGGAGCTTAAAAGAAAGATGTGAGTCGACCAAGATACCCAAATATTTATAGGAATCAACAAACTCAATGGGGACACCATTTGAGGATAAAATCGGAGGAAGAACTGCTGGGACCAACTTCCTATTTGAAAAAAGCATCCCTTTGGTTTTTTCGGCATTTAGGACAAGTTTGAGGTGAAACAAATCAGTCTGGATGTAGTTAAATGCAGATTTCAGAAGCTGGAAAGCCTTAGCAACTGTTTTAGCTCGACAATAAACAACTGTGTCATCAGCATAGAAATGTATGGATGCATTAGGGATGTTTTTACCTACATTATGTATGTAGATTGTAAAGAGGGTGGGTCCTAAGACTGAGCCTTGTGGTACACCATTGTTGACTGTTAAATAACTGGAGGAAGTACCATTATGTTGAACACATTGCCTCCGGTCTGAAAGATAGCTAGAGAACCAACCAATGGTGTGATCTGAGAAACCGATTTCTGAGAGTTTATGACACAAGATGTTATGCTCCACAGTGTCAAAAGCTTTAGACAGGTCTAAGAAAAGTGCAGCACAATAATCTTTAGCATCCAGTGCTTCAACAACATCATTAAGAACCTTCAGTGAAGCAGTGGTTGTGCTGTGTTGTTTCCTGAAACCAGATTGATGTGGAGGTAAGATGTTAAATGAGCCCAGGTAATTTTTGATTTGAGAGTTTATCAGTTTTTCTAGAACCTTGGCTAAAATGCAGAGTTTAGAGATTGGTCGATAGTTGTTCAGTGAGGTGGGGTCACCTCCCTTCAGCAAAGGAAGAACAAAGGCTGTTTTCCAAGTGTCTGGGATGGAGTTTTGTCTTATGGAGAGATTGAAGATGTGGGTCACAGGGACTGTGATGATATGAGCAGCCAGCCTTAAGAAATAAGGTGAAAGTTCATCTGGACCTGCAGATTTTTTAGGATCAAGATCTTTTAACAGTTTATTGACCTCACTGACTGAGAATGGAGAAAAAGAGAAGGTGTGATTAACTGAGGATTGACTTGTAGGAGGGATTTGATTTGTAGAAGTTTGGTTATTAAGTGAAGTGGCTGATTTTCCATTAGTTACTGTGTCAAATAAAGAACCAGAAGCAACAAAATGTTTGTTGAGACAGTTCAGGATCTCGTGCTTATTTGACACAGGAGCAGAGTTAACGAGAAGTTGTGATGGGAGGTCAGATGATTGGGGGGTGCCTGAGAGAGATTTAATTGTTTTCCAGAATCTGTTAGGGTCATTTAGATTTTTGGAAGTCTGAGATAAGAAATAGTTTCGTTTTGCTGCTTTGACAGCAGTTGTACATTTATTCCTCATCTGTCGAAAACTCAACCAATCAGTGTCTGAGTCAGATTTTCTCGCTGCGGCCCAAAGATGATCTCTCCTGTGCAGGAGGTCAGCTAGCTCTGGAGTAAACCAGGGGCTGTCTCGTCCCTTTATTCTGAACTGACGAAAAGGAGCATGTAAGTTCAGGAAATAAATGAAATTATTATGGAAATAGTTCCAAGCAGAGTTCACGTCATCAGTTAACAGAATACGATGCCAGTCAAAGTGAGACAGATCCCAGAGGAATGACTGTTCACAGAAATGTTTCAGATCCCTTTTTTTAATTAATCTGGGCTTAGAAGGTGGAAGTTTACTATTTCTTAAAGCCGCTGTCACACAATGATCACTCAAAAGATCAGCGAATACACCTGTACCAGGGAATTTGTGAGGCATATTAGTTAGAAACAGGTCTAAGATGGAGGAATTGTCAGGGTGGCTTTTATTTAATCTGGTGGGGGAGTCGATCAGTTGGGTTAAATTAAAAGACAAGCAACATTCCTTGAATTTGTCACAGAGGGGGGTCGACTTACACCAATCAATGTTGAGATCTCCAGCTAAAAAGATCTCTGTGAATTTTAAATTACCAAGGAATTCCTTAATGGCATTTAATGCTTCAGGTGAAGCTGTGGGGGGGCGGTAGCAGCAGACTACAGTTAAAACCTGGCCTCCATTCAAGGTGATGTTTACAGATAAGGCTTCAAACTGGTTTGGAATTGTTTTGAAAGTCACAAGACTTGAAACCAGGGTATCTCTAATGTAAATAATGACTCCACCCCCCCTTTTTTGACGATCACAGCGGTAGATGTTAAATCCATTGATTGCCACGTCATTATTCATTACAGATTTGTTGAGCCAGGACTCAGAAATAAAGATAACATCTGCCCCAGAAGAACTGACCAGGATTTTCACAGCATCAAGTTTTTTTCAGAAGGCTACGAGCGTTTACATGCAGAAAATGGAGCCCAGAGGCGTTTTTAAAGTCATTTGGTGTGCTGTAATTAGTGGGGGGTCCAGGGTTGGGCTGAATTCCTGAGAGCAGTAACAACATTATTATCAGACATTTTCTTGAGTTTTTTGTGACTGATGTGTAATTACAGCAGTTAACAGTGTGACAATTAGCCCCCATAATCGAACCATGAGAAACATTAATGAAGACGCGATCATTCAGAACCCAAAAACAGTGAAAGTTGCAGTGATGGACAGATTCAGGTGTATTAACAAGATTCAGTGACTCCAGATAATCTGAGAACTGAAAATAGTGACAGTAATATGAATGATGCAGAAAAGATTCAGACCATAAAATGTCACAGTTCAAATGGGCAAACAAACCCGACGAGGTGGCCCAACTGCAGTTTGAGTCAGGCTGAGGGGGGCTCCGGCCCCCCTGTGAAGAAGGATGGATGGATGGATGGATGCTCCCATGAGAAACAGAAGCTGGGTCCAGAATCAACAGGCCAAAACAGAAACAGAAAATTCGCAGCAAATAGCAGAGCGAGCAGCCAGAAAATCCTCCTGAAGTGAAAGGCATGGTCCAAGTTCGTTTCAGGTCAACAGGGGCCAACAACGTGATCCGGAATAAAATTAATTATTATCCAGGTGAGTTTGGATGGAGGCCTGCAGCAGCTCCGATACAAACTCCGAACTTCTCTCGAGCACCACGCAGCCCTGCTCCTCCACGCTGCTCCTCCACGCTGCTCCTCCGCTTCTCAGCACCCGACAGCACGGGGCACCCCCGGTGAAAAACGAGACTGACCGGAGAGGCTGAGGCTGAAGTCGGCAACTGGTCCGGTCCGGTTCTGCTCCAGTTCGGCTCCGGCGCTCCAAGCACGAGAGACGAAGAGGCTGAAGATATCCCTGGCCCGGTTTTGCTCCGGTCCGGCGGCCCAGTCTAGCAGCGCGGTTCTGCTCCGGTCCGGCGGCCCAGTCCGGCGGCCCAGTCCGGCGGCCCAGTCCGGCGGCGCGGTTCTGCGCCGGTCCGGCAGCCCGGCGGCGCTTCAAAGCACCGGAGCGTCTCCTCCAGGTGAACACAACGACTCCACGGAGGTGGATCGTCCTTCAGTAAAAGTAACGGGCTGCTCACTGAAGCTGAGACCGGCTCTGTAGAAGACGAATTTCCCCACAGCCACACTTCCCCCACACCTATGGAAACACCACGAGGGCCAGTCCAGCTGAAAACCAGCAAAATACCACCCGGCGATATTTGTCGGAACCAGGTAGAACCACAAAGGTCCAGATAAGAGTTCGTTGAGGTCCAGGGAGAGAGAGAAAAAACACCGGACCTTCGTGCGTCGACTCCGCAGCTCGAGGGGTCACCTGGCCGGCAGGGTGCGCTCAGAGTGACCGATGGGGGGGG
>NW_023620611.1:0-6501 GCF_014905685.2 Nematolebias whitei
GACCTGTCATTTCGCCAGTGACTGCCTCGCTACGGGGAAGCGAGACATGGCGTCCCTGGGTGGGCTCGATTAAATCAATAGGAACCCCACCGGAGAAAAGGCGCTACAGAGAGCAAGTAGGCGTCAGTAAAACAACCCACAGAGATAAGGAGTTGTTAGTGGCTGGGAGACCCCCCAGTCAGTATCCCCAATAAATCACTAGGGGCTAGTGAGGTGGGATAAAAGGCTTGCGAGGGTTACTGACCATAACCTAGAGTCGTGAGTAAGTAGCTGGTCTGTTCTCAGTCCAAACGTTAGGATATAAAGTCTAGAGGCTTTGAGGACCGACAACCTTGACCCGACAAGAAAAGACTAAAAGATGGATTCAGAAGAAGCATCAACGAGTGCCGGACTGGGATGGTCCAACCCGGCACGAGGAGAGCCAACAGAACCTGAGCCAGTGGAGGAAGAAGCAGAGTTAGACAATCAGAAGACACAGTTAAACCCAGCAGAGGGAGTTACGAAAGTAGAAGTCCTCTTATACGGAAAAGGGTACAAAACCTGGCATCCGTTAATTCAGCAAAAACTAAAAGAGAGTTGTAATACAGAGGACGAGAACTCCTTGATAAGCCACTTAAAAAAGTACATGGAAAGCACTGGAGTGTTCTATTGCGCAAAGACCCAGCGAGGTGGTCAAATGATAGTGTTAAAGGATCCAGGAGACATAAAAACGAAAAGGAAAGTTAAAATATGGTTACAGTGGTGGGTAAAACAAATCGAAATGCCAAATGAAAGGGTCTTAGTATCGGTAATTAGTCCCTCACTTGAATATGACCCCATAGTAAAAATGATATCCAAAGAAACGGGGTTGGAATATGTCACAGTGGCCCCCAAGGTGAAGGCAGCTCCGAGATACCGGGAGTATGCAGATGAACTAGTAAGAATGGAAACTTATAGAAACCAGGAAAGACCAGGAATAGAGCTGGGAAGTGAAAAAGGGTCCATAGCATACACACCTGAGGGTTCGGAGGAAGAGGTAGATGAAGAAGAAGAAACTCAAGAAAACGAAAAACCGAAATTTCCCCCGGCCACCCGAGTAGCGACCTCATTCGTGACCTTCCTTCCAAACTCGAACAAATACAGGGACCCCTCTCGTTACGACCCAAGCTCAAGCGATGAACTAGAAGCAAAGCATTCAAGAAAAAACCCACTAAAAGTAGAAACCGGACTCGAGGGAAGTGACAGCGAGTGGAGTTCAGAAAATGAGACGAAAGAGGAAAAAGTTGACAGGCACATGGATGCCCTCGCTCGCAATTTGGTGGAAAGAATGACTAGATATGGACTAAGTGAGGGAGGGTTAGGAACGGGGCCGCCGGCGCAGGTTCAGGGGCCGGCAGGACCACTGGAAAATCAATCCGATAAGCATGAAAATCCTATGGAGGGCCCCTCAGGGGACCTCAAGAGTACATATAGGAAAAAGAAAGCTAAAGAGAAACACTGTGTGCCGAAAAAAGAGTCTCATCCCAATCAAACAGATGAGGAAGAGGGGCCTCAGGAGAAACCAAACAGAAAACCCAAGTTAGGAGTAGAAACAAAGCTAGTCCTTAAGCCGGTGCCAGAGGGGGCCTTATGCGTGAAGTTCCAAAATGGAACCCGGGCGTATCATGTGATAGGAGCCCCATGGGCTGTAGAGGCGGATGGATTGCTAGTATTTACAGATCACAAATATAAGATTCATAACTCAACATTCAGAAAGGCTTTAAAAAAGATAGCTGGTCGAGGATATATGACAGAGATAAATCATCTAAGGGGCGAACTAGGCAGCACAGGGCCAAAAGTACGCCTAACCAGCGGTGCTGACACGCCATATTATGCTGTAATACACGTCCCAATCCAGAGCTATAAAAATGCAACCAGCAACGAGGGTTACATGAGGGAGATGATAGATGCCTTATACGAAGGAGTAAAACTAGCCGTAACCTGCAACTTCAGGCGTATAGTAATGAGTGTAGATGGGCTGCGATCACATCACCTAGAGTGGAAAATAGCTGAAAGAGTAGCAGTTAACGCGGCGGCAAGTTTGGCCGGAGGGATGCCAGTAGGTGCTGCATTAAAAGAAGTGATTGTAACGACTCCGACCCATCTACACGAAGATATGAAAGCCAGGTTACTAAATACAGTGATTCGGACAGGAAAGAGACCGACCGAAAGACCCCCGGAGACACAGAGAGAAGGCACGGAAGAATCATCCCAGTCTAAAAAAGTGAAGAACCAAAAGGGAGAAGTAAGGAGTACCTCCTCCAAACAAATGTCAAACAGTCCTCAAACACTAGGTGCAGCCATGACCTCACCCCCCAGGGAAGACCCGAAGGGTAAAACCGCCAGACGGAGAAGAAGTGGTGCGGAATCGCAGGAAAAATGGCTAGGTTGCAGTAAATCAGCTAAGATGCGGCCCTTAAATGGGGAGAGTGAAGAAAGTGACGATGAAAGATTCCAAGGAGAATCAGACCAAGACCCAAGTGAGGAAGAAACAGATGGTGAGGGAAGTGCCAGTTTGGGATCAATAGCCGGCCAATCTGGTCTCGCCAACAAACCACTGAGAATAGGGCAGAGGAAAGGTCAAAAGAAGGCGGTGGAAGTGTTAGATGTGCACAGAGTGTCAGAAAGGTTAGCCAGAGATCCAACCTGGGGCCCAATACAAGCGAGCGATGGGCGTCGGACCTATATTCCTGAAGCTGGCCAAAATCATTACGACATCCCACCAGTGTGGGCAGATAGGCTGGAGGAGACGGTAGAATTAACTGTTAAGGCCACCCTAGGGGAATGGGCCAACATTTTGATGATGCCCTCATTTCCCTCCTTAGCTGCCCACCAGCCTCTGACCAGTAAGTTTAGAACAGCTTATTTAGGGATAGCACATGACGTGATGCTGAGAAGAATGAAAAAAACGGCCTACAAGTATGCACAAGAAACAGAAAGAAGGCTAAGAGATGAAATATCGGAGGACGAAGAAAGTGAGTTAGGTCAGTCAGGAAACCACCCATCCAACTATGCATCCCGGTCTGAACCAGAACTAAGACAGGTCGAATCACAACAAGCCCCTAACAAAGAAACCGACAGTTATAGAGAATACAAAAAACTGAAGACCTTAGTGAGAATAAAAGGGCCTGAAGAGACCACTGAAAATTACATCAAGGACGTGTGGCCCATGGTCCGAACTTCCACAAATTGTGATGAGGCAAGGAAGCTTTGGCTAAGCAATATCACCACGAACCCAGTAGGTAAAGAAGAATCTGCCCAGGACCACTATGAAAAGTTGGTTCTGGAAGACATGGATGACGAAGACGCCCACATACAGAGAGCAAAAGTGCGAATGGACCAGGGGCAGCGCCTGACGCCAGTCTGGTACCAGCTCAAACGGACGCTCACTCCTAAAAAGTACGTTAAAGCATTGCGAATAGTGACACAAGGTAGAAGAGGTGAGATTACTTTTGCTAGAATGCCTCTAATGGACACACCGATCTCCCAAATAGATCAGGCAGTGAAGTCCTATGATTTAGAACAACAGTACTGGGAAGAACGGAAGCAAAAGGAAATAAGACAAGGCCCAAAACAACCAAAGGCAGTCCCAAAACCACCTCAGCAACAGCAATACAGAGAGAGACCGCCGAGACAGTCAGAGCCGCAATATAGAGATCAACAACCAAGGCGATTTCAAGCCCCAGCATCAAGCGCAACCCCACAGAGAGGGGGTAAATATTTACCCCCAGAAGAATATGCTAAATTAACCCTAGAAGAAAAGAAGGCCCTCCATGAATCCCGCCTGAAAGGGAGTGGAGGGCCAGCTAAATAATGACCGATAGGTTGCGGGTCACTCTGGAAGATGTTTATTGGGAGGGGGACGAAATCTACACCAAAGTGGGTGGGGAACCTTACCTAATAGACTCTGGAGCAGAGGTGTCTATGACCCGCAAAAACCTTAAAACGATAGGGCACCTCACAGTTCAATTAGCAAATGGAAAAGTTGAAAAGATGCCCTATGGATTATGGCAGGGAATTGTGTGGATAAAAGGGCCTTATAACCTCATGACAATTACCGACTTAAAAGAGTTAAAGAGACCAAGGAAAGACCGAAGGGCATTAAACAGACGGTTAGAAAAGCTAAAATCTAGGTTAGTAAAAGTAGGGCCCACACACGAACAAAACGGATCCGAAGAATGGTATAAACCTGTAAATATCCCTGAAGTAACAGAGCAGAAAATAGGCGAGAGTGACTTCTCCCCGGCTGGGAAGGAGAAGCTGAAACAGATAATTAAGTCGGCCTCAGCAGCCAGATTTAAGAACGATTGCGGAGACCTCGGCCCAAAATTCATGCATGTAATTGAGGGAGGTGTACACCCGCCAGTGAGACAATATCCCCTAAACCCGGGGGCAGTTGAAGAAATGAACAAAATCGTGAAGGAATTAGGAGCGTTAGGGATTATCAGGGAAGAAATTAATCCCATTACTAACAGCCCCATCCAAGCAGTAAAGAAACCAGAATCTGCAGGAGGAGGGTGGCGACCTGTAATAAATTTTAAAGCCCTTAACAGACGAACAGTAGCTAACAGAGCGAGCCTAATCAACCCACAGGGAACCTTGAAAACTCTGCAAGTGAAAAAATACAAATCCTGTATCGACTTAGCGAACGGATTTTTCTCACTCAGGTTAGCTAAACAATCTCAAGGAAAAACAGCTTTTACCCACCAAGGAAGAAGCTACGTTTGGCAACGGTTGCCACAAGGATATAAAAACTCTCCTAACGTGTTTCAATCAGCCGTAATGGACGTGCTTAAAGATTTAGGCGCCACAATTTACATCGATGACGTGTTTATCGCAGATGACACAGAAGAAGAACATCTAGAAAGGTTAGCGAAGGTGGTGCACCGAGTCACAGAGGCAGGACTAAAACTGAACTTAAAGAAATGTCAGTTTGGGCAGTTCCAAGTAAACTATTTAGGGTTCCAAGTAACAGCAGACCTAGGACTCTCAGAGGGGTACAGAGAAAAACTCGAGCAGATTCGGCCTCCTGAGTCTGAAAACGAGCTACAAAAGATCTTAGGACTGTGTAATTACGTGAGAGATCATGTCCCTAATTATCAAAAATATGCCAAACCATTATATGCCTGCCTTAAGAAAAAGGAAAATGACAGTGAGACGAATAGTAAGAAATTCTGGAGCTGGACAGCAGAAAACCAGCAAGACCTGGAAGAACTCAGGAAGAGGATTCAGGATGCAGTGAGGCTAGAACCAAGAAGCCTAATGACAAAACTCGTGGCTGAAGTCAACTGCGATAGTGAGGATGCCATGATAGCAGTAAAAAACGAAAATGGTGGATTAGTCACTTTATGGAGTTACACCCTAACCTCAGTAGAGAAAAAGTTTCCTCAGGAGGAAAAAGAATTAGCAGTGCTCGCTAGGTATTGGGGAACATTAAAAGATTTGGCCCAAGGGCAACCTATTAGGGTCACAACGCAAAGCCAAGTACACAAGTATCTCAGGAAAGGGACAATAGAAAGTACCAAAGCTACCAACACCAGGTGGGGTAGATGGGAAGACATCCTATTAGATCCCGATTTAGAGATAGGGCCAGCACAGCCAGTGGGCAAAAAAGCAGCAAAAGAGGCACCCGTGAAGCCGCATGACTGGACCCTCTACACGGACGGATCGAAGAAAGGATCAGACCAGGTGGCACACTGGGGATTTATTCTCAAATATCAAGGAAACGAGTGCTGCCGTAGAAGGGGGAGGGTTCAGGGAAGTGCACAAGCTGGAGAAGTGACAGCAGTACTCGAAGGGCTGCTAGAACTGACTCACAAAAGAATAAAAATAGCTAAAGTAGTGACGGACAGCCACTATTGCGCGCAGGCTCTAAAGGAGGACTTAGCTATCTGGGAAGAGAACGGATTTGAAAGTGCAAAGGGCAAGGTTGTAGCTCATCATGACTTGTGGAAGAAAATAGCTGAAATCAGGCTAAATCTGCAGTTAGAAGTAGAGCACCAGAAGTCCCACACTAGAGAAGGAAAACACTGGCAGGGTAACGAAGAAGTAGATCGTTACGTTCAGCAAAGGAAAATAGTCTTTGTCGGGATCGAGGAGTGGGACAGAACCTCCGAGGGTCGGAGGGTCCCAGAAAAATACGTGGATCAGGTTGTACGGGGCGTGCATGAGGGTCTAGGTCATGCAGGCGTGCAACCCACACGTAAGGAGCTGGAGAGTCAGGAGCTCTGGGTTCCGTTGAAACAGGTCCGTAAGGTGTTGCAAAACTGTGAGGTATGTGGTCAATACAACGCAGGGAGGCGAGGGCACCGAGTGGACGGACAAACTATCAAAAGTACCACACCATGGGGTTCAGTGTGCATGGATGTAGCTGGGCCTATGGGAGTTACGGGCAAGAAGGGAGAGAAATACCTTCTAGTGCTGGTAGACTCGATGTCCGGGTACGTGGTGGTGAAACCAGCTAGAAAAGCTAATGGCAACAGT
>NW_023620612.1:0-6498 GCF_014905685.2 Nematolebias whitei
AAGCCAGAAGTTATTTATACCCAAACAAAATTATTTTTCTGATTCAAATTTTAATTAATTCAGTGGCTAGTTTTGCCTTTAAATCCATTAAAACCACCACTTTGACTATATATAAGTGGTAGAAGATGTAATATCAGGAAGAAGGAACACAGAAAGCTCATAAAATACAGAGTTAAAAAAAAAAAAAATAGCAGTTGTTCCGAGTCAATGCCATTGGCCATTGGTGGTGCCAGTATCATCAGAGCTCAAGACTGTGGATCCAACTGATCCCAGGGACAACCTCAAAGACCTCTGTCCAGATGAGTGCAATTCTATGAACAACTAAGATGCTGTGGAGAACCCTCAAGCCCCCAGGCCTCTGGTAAAGGGAAGTACTAAAATTAGTGCAAGCTGTGTTTTGTTTTGTTTTTTCATTTGTAATTTGTTTCTACTTGAAATACTTAAAACGTAGTTGTTGCACTGCAATATTGGTACCAAGTTGCTCAGATTCAGTAGAATGGTAGTTACAATGGAGGCTTGGAGAATCCTTTAGAGGTGTTCCAAAAACATGATTATTGTCAAATGGAAAACTTTAGGTGTCAGCAAAAAGGGAATAAAATAGAAGAAAAAAGACTTGGCCCGAGTGAGCATTGAACTTTTCAGCCACGATTTGAAACAAAGCCAAAGGGGTCAAGGAATTGCTAGCAGGGAGAATTTTCACCATTTTATAGAGTCAAACCAATCCTATCAACTGAGTGGAACTAAAGGCTAAACTGATGTCAATGAAGCTCTTCAGCTACCAAGAAATTCTTGCAAAAGTGAAATCCAATTGGACTCCACTGGACCAAAAAATAGGCACTTATGTCAATAGGTAAGTAATTAAAGGGTAACTAGGTGAGTAGGCAGTTGACTGAGTGAGTAATTAAACCTAAATATTGAAGTAATACACATGTGAATTTTTGCTAAAAAAAATAAATAAATAAATTAAATACAAAAAGACAACCATAAAATTCCTGGTACTTGAAAAAAATGACTTTGATTTCTATAAGAATTGGTCAAAAAGGCCTTTCTAGTAATTTCAAGGAAGAAAGTCATTTTTTGAAACATCTCTAAACTTTTAAGCAATCTTGTCACTGTAGGAACTTATTTTTCTAATTAGTAATAACCTTTTATTGACAGTAATCTTAATCCATCCTTCTTTTCTTTATATTTTATGTTCAAGCAGCCAGGGTTTCCCAGATTTTTGAAGTTCCTGAAGTTTTCATAGCAGTTCTCTGAAAGTCAAGCAAAGTTTTTATTTAGATGTTGGTTGCTCGTTTGCTTACTATTGTCACATTTCTTAATAGAAAAAAAAAGAAAATAATGAGTGCCTCAGAATATTGCACATTGCTGTATTCTTGAATTTGCAATTCATGATTGTTTATTTGCTTATTTTATTACCTTTTTTGTGTTTGAGGTTCTGAAAATGTCTTCTTAAACTGAAGCCTACCAAATTTCTTGCCAAGTTTTTTTTTTTTTTTTGCATGGAGCAGATGTGTTAAACTGTAAATATAAGAAGAAAAATATTCAATTTCAAAAGCAATAAAACAAAGTATTTCTGTTGATTGATAATGAAGTGGAACTCCTCCCTTGCTTCAAATTAAACCACTATTGACTGAGTGGGTTGTGTCAGTCCACATAAGTGGAAATAACTAATTATTTAAAGCCACTATCCACTGAGGAATGACTGGAGGGGGTTTTCAGGCTGTTTTGTTTTATTAGCAAGTGTCTTTTGAATATTTAACTTGATATTTATTGTGGATTTTTACTGCAACATTTGCTTTAGTATTTAATAAAATTGCAAAAGAATTAACCTAAGCTTTTTTTTTTGTATTAGTAAGATAATAGTGGGGAGGGGGAGTGCTTTGCTCTATTCAAGTTAATGCTATTGTTCATCAGCCTTTTCTTATTGACAATTTTGCTGTGGTTGAGCCTCTGCAGCACAAATGCAAGCAAGTCTGTGATATGTCACATTTGGAGTTGTAGAACGTGGGACAATGACATCATCACCTTCAAAAGATGGCATTTGTTTGCTGTTTACTCAAAAACACAAAGGTAGTGCTTCAAGATTTTTTTTTTTTTCACTCTGGAACTTGGCTTCAAAGAATGTCATTGTAGGGCTCCAAAAAGTGCAGTTTCCATGTGGATGTAAAGCAGAACTAATAATAAGAATAATAATAAATTGCATATTCACAAAAAACTGTTCTCAGTTGGATGGAACTTAAGATTCCTACATTTGCTGCACATCTGGGGAAGTAAAAACAGCTTACAGCTGCAAGTTGAACACTGTGAATTTGTTGGAGTCTAGCCAGCACATGCATAGCCATGCACAGTGTATGAGGAGATTCTTGAAGCCTTCCCTTCATTTCTCTGACTGAGAGCAAGGAGAGTATAAGAATGTACTTTGGTGTATTAGCTTTTGTGCAGGTGTTTACATTCATGAAGGAATGTGTTTGTGTACGTCAGTGCACACACATGAGTGAGTGTGATCTTTCACAAGATGCCCAGCTTTTGCTCAATAACTCACGCAGCAAGGCATGACCCAATAAAACTTATGGCCTAATATCAGCTAATGTCAGAGGCTTATAGCTGCCTACCTGCTGTTCGACTGGAGAGAACGGGGAGGAAAGAGGAATGGTAGAGGCAGCGATAAGCTTTTAGAAGAATTAATAGGGAAATAAATGAAAAGAGAAAATGTTAAATCCAAAGTGCCCAGCCAAGCAAAAGTTATATAATGAGACACTACAAGGAAATAATTGTGAGCGAAATCCAAAGGAGTAAAAACAGATAGCAGTAGTGCAGAAAATGAGTTTTTGAAGCATGCAGGACTGTGAGAAAGGAGTCAGACAGATCTAGACACTGTGAACTGGGGGAGAAAAAAAAAAAGGTGCATATCCACCCTGTTATCAAATTGAATGAAGCGCAGCTCCCTTGTTAACCTGCAGTCAGTGGATACGTGCACACAGGTTGTGGATGTGGGTGATGTGGCATTAGAAATTTGCACAAAACAAGATGGCTATTTGAGCTAATGGACATGAATTCAACTCATTTGTGTCCCTGTGACAACCAGTGTGACTTTCAAATGCATGTGTTTTAGTAGCAGTTTTGTTTTGTGCCTGTGCCACATTTTGTTTCTTGTGCATAAGCAGCTGAACTCATCACTCAGTGAGGCAGGAAGAGAGGATTTATTTCAAGTTATTAAATTGTGAGAAGTTGGTTTTGATGCCTAAACTTGTATTTACTACTCTAGCAAGATCACTTTTCAAGCAATGCTAATTATAACGAATGATGTAGACCTCTGGTGTTCTAAGTTTTTGTGTTGTTAACTGTGGAAGAATAACACAAACATTTTGTATAATGTTATCAGTAGAGGTAGGGCAGATAAAAGTATAAAAATCAACAGAAATATGGGTCATATTTTGCAATGTGTTTAGATTTTGCACATGACCTTTAACCTATTTGTGTTTTCAGAGTCCACAATAATGTTCAGCTGAGGCAAAACCATCTTCAGAGAAATGTTCAGCTTGTTTTGTTAATCCAAAAAAAAAAAAAAATAATACCAGTTTTATGCAAGAATGTTCAGGATGCTCAGAGACTGATGAATGAATGAAGCGATTCAGAAAGTACTTGGCAAGTCAGAGGACGACATACTGTGGTGTTCCATGTGGTGCGCTTCCAACCACACGAAGCTGCCCTTGTGTTGCAAATGTAGACCATGTTTTACAAAAGTTGGGACGATGCAAAATTAAAATAAATTAAACTGCAATGATAAAGTGATGACAATCTATCTATGTTCCCAGAATTATCAGTGGCAGCACAAACGTCCCATGCCATTCAGATTTTATGTTCCATCATCAACACTAAATGATTTTAGCTGAATATTCTAGACTATGTAATCATCTGTTTCATATTTTATCTTGTTCATTTGAATATTTTTAAAATTGCTACTGTGCAGCAAGGAACTCCTAATAAAAAAGCTATAGTATGTGCATTTTGATTATATGACATTGCACCCCCTGCAGGGTGCTCCTTACACCTGCACGCCCACTGCAAAAACATCCACATACAATATGTCAAGCTCAAGAGCCGCGGGCCAAATCTGGTACCCCAAGATGATAATTTAAATGTAAAATATTGTCTCTCTTCTAATTTTTTCTTAAAAAAGTGATAAATACATCATTTAGTATAGGCTTTTCTTGCCAGCTGGCAAACTACGAAGCCAGAAATAAGGTTGGATCATTCTTTCATTATTGATTCTGATGTGGAAACAGTAACGGAACGTCAAGTGAGACTGATCAAACTCTTGTTCATGAACCTGCAACCAAGAAAATATATCAGGTATCTGACTCGAGGTAATGTATCGGTCGAAAGTGACCCGTGGCTCTGGCCAAGAATTAAAATTGTGGCTCCTTTTAGTAACTACCCCTAAAGCACTGCATCGTTTGAACAAATATAGATAAGTCTGATTCAAATATCATTTATATTGCTTCATTTTTTTGGTCATCCTCAATTTAGATGTGGCTGTGTTTGTATGTTTAGGTTCAGTTGGGTTGTTGGTGCAGCAGGATTTCTGCAGCTGCATTAGTCCATTTCCACAGATCAGAGACTTCAAGGCTAATATGACTGATGGTCAGCCAAAGTTTGACCATGGGTGTAGATTCAAGCATAAACAAAAAGGCTTACTGACATTCACAAAATATACAAGCATATCTTATTTAGTGCATGTGTCTTGTTTTAAATTCATTCTAAAGAAAACACTGATGAAGCCATACAGCACAAAGAATGTAAATAATGAAGTGATCTCTTAGACGAAAAAGAGGAAAAAGAATTATAATTTTTGTGCAGAAATTCAGTACAAGTTTCGAGGTTGATGTCCTGTTCAGCCGAACTGCTAATTCATCACTAAAATGAAAGTTCACATTTCATTGATTGATAATAATCTTCTTCTGTCCAAGGAAAATTAAAATGTAAAATAATTGACCCCATTTTCAAGTCAAATCGTTCTTTTTTGCTAAATCCACTCTAAAGTCTGTGAACTTATATGCATTTTACATCTTTAAATGGTTTTCTCGATTCCATTAGCTTAGATCAGAGGATGCTGTTGTGCAGGTGTGCAAGTCTGATAACATTACTTATATTTGCTGTGGACTGTCAATCAATAACTGAGGGTGAAAAATTGGAATATAAAACGTTTTACTGAAAATGTGATGGAGTTACCGCAAAAAAAACAAGACCAACAGATCATGTTCCCTGATGGAAAACATGATGATAAAACCTTCTGACCAGTGTTAAATCTAAAATTAGTGGCAAAACATTCTTACTATTGGCCAGTGAACAGAGCACATAACAGATTCCATTCCCTCTGGATGTTTTAAATCTTTTTATTTTACTCCATCACTGTTTTTCCAATGCCATCTTTTGTTGAGAAATTTCCCAATAAATTAGTTGTTTGTAGCAAATCAATAGATCTAATTCCTAAGCAGTTACTCTGCTTTATCTGATAATGTGAAGATTTTCATTGACCATTCAAACACTCATTAATGCAAGGACATCTAAGAAAATAGTTAATTACTCCCCTCGTGATGGGATTTTAGGAGCAGGTCTTTTCAGAGAAATACAGTATTAGCCAAGAAAAAGTTATGCTTCAGTTCACCATGTCACATTCAAAATACCAGGTAAGATAATAGCATTTAATCATGCGCCATGTAAGTCACATTACCTTGAAATAACAATAGAAAATAAAAGAATACAAGGAGCGTTCCATTTTAGCCCATTACAAGTGATCAAAAGCGCAACGATAGAACAGAAGGAGAAAAAATGTGATATGTTCAAAAAGCCTTCTGTGATCCTTTTTATGAATCAAGATAACACAAAATGGAGCAGGTCTTGATGATGAAGGTGCCCGTGTGCAGAAATACACACTTTCTGAAGTAAGCTATAAAATTAACTTCCTGTGAGGCAAAAGGCCTTCAACTTGTGTTTTACAGATTGATTCATTATGGTTGTTTCACTGAGCAAAAAGAAACCCTCTTCCTGTCATGAGCATACATGAGCCAATATTCTTATATTTTCAAGGACAGATAATGTTTTGAAAGATTTAAAAAAAAAAGAGTTTGCAGTAAATTTTGCGTTTTATGTTTTTTGTTCGGGCAGCACGGTGGCGCAACTGGTAGAGCTGCTGCCTCTCAGCGAGCAGGTCCCTGGTTCAAACCCCGGTCCAGGGGCCTTTCTGGGTGGAGTTTGCATGTTCTCTCAGTGCATGCGTGGGTTTTCTCCGGGTACTCCGGTTTCCTCCCACAGACCAAAAACATGCATGTTAGACTGATTGGTAACTCTAAATTGTCCCTAGGTGTGAGTGAGAGAGTGAATGGTTGTTTGTCTCGTTTGTCTCTATGTGTCCCTGTGATGGACTTGTGACCCGTCCAGGGTGTACCCCGCCCCTCGCACAGTGATTGCTGGACATGGGCACCGGCGGCCCCC
>NW_023620613.1:0-6498 GCF_014905685.2 Nematolebias whitei
CGGGAACAGGTTGAGAGCCTGACGCTGAGGCAGCGATTCGGCATTCACCGTTTTGCATCCTCCGACAAGGACATTAGATTCTTCACAAGGTAGGTGTGTGTGTGTGTGTGTGTGAGGAGGGGGATGCGCGCGCGTTTGTGTTACACAGAGTATAAAATTATTTTAGAAAACCTTTTCACGAGTTATATGCTAAAGCGAAAAATTCAGTTTGAATTAAGTTCGCTCTCTCTCTGTCTCTCTCTATATTTAATGTGTGTGTGTGTGTCTATGTGCCTAGGTATATTATTTGTGTGTATGTATACATTTCATTTATTTTAATTTTTTGTGTTCATTTCATACTTAAAGCCCCAAAAAAACAATTTACAAAACCACATGAAAAAAATACATAAAATGAAAGGTAGCAGAAGAAATAATCTTATCATATCAGCCCCTTCTTTAAAACAAAATTAACTCAAAATATCAATTCAAACAACAGTCATCTATGAATAATGTAACATGACAAATAACTAATACCAATCTTCCATATAAGTATTTATATTCTAAATTAATTACAGTATTACAGCACAGTGCCTGGGGTTGAATTTATTTTTAAGTATGCTGTGTAGTTTAACATGGACACTAATTGTTATGGTATGTTTTTTTTCAGGTTTGCATCATATGACATTCTGATGCATTTCTGGGGCATGATTGAGCCCTCTCTGCCATCCATGGTCAGTGTTCGCCAAGGACAGAGAGGAACTGCCCTCGACTCCACTCCATCAACTTGTACTTTGCAGCCCATCGATGAGTTTTTCATGTTTTTAAATTACCTTGCCCTTGGATCCAAGCAACGTGATCTTGCTGACCGGTACGGTGTCCATCAGTCCACTGTCAGCAGGATCATCACAACATGGAGCAATTTTTTATTTACAGTCTTAGGTTCAATTAGGATCTGGATACCGGAGAAACATATACGAAAACATCTACCGGCAGACTTCAAACACTACCCTGACACTACAGTCATCCTTGACTGCACTGAGCTGAGGTGTCAGTGCCCATCTTCCCCTCTCCTCCAGAGTGAGGTGTTTTCATCTTATAAATCCCACTGCACTCTGAAAGGGCTGATTGGGATTGCACCTCATGGGGCAGTGACATTCATCTCTGGACTGTATGCCGGGTCTATCAGTGACAAGCAGATCACCTGTGAATCTGGTCTCATCACGCTGTTAAAACCAGGGATGGCTGTTATGGTGGACAGGGGCTTTCTTATTGATGACATTGTTCCCTGCAAAGTTTACAGGCCAGCATTTCTGTCTGGCAGGTCTCAGATGTCTGCTGAGGATGTTAGAGAGACCCAGGACATAGCACGTCTCAGGGTGCATGTGGAGCGCCTCATTCGCCGGGTCAAAGAGCACAAGTTACTTGACTCTGAAATTCCCCTAGGTGTTTTTGGTATAATCAACCAACTGTTCACTGTTGCTTGTCTACTCACAAATTATGAAAATGGCCCACTAGTAAAGGCCTGGGCAAAGAAGCCTGACATCTGAGTAACAGCAAGAAAATATGCTGTATATCTATGTTTGATTTTGTTTTTTTGTACTTACAATAAAATTAAATCACTGTCATAAATATTTCAATTTCTCTGAACTTTTTCCATTAAATCAGTTCTTTTATAACATTTTTCATATAAGTCAAGCCATCAAGTGGGATATTGAAATACAGTACTAATAAAACTGAAATGAAAAAATTTATTTTATTTTATTTTATTTTTTTCAAAAAATGCCACTCATCTAGTGAATGCAAACTGTTGAAACAGAAAAACACAGTTCACAAAGAGGGTATGATTATAACAGCCTAATAGCTAATTTCAAACAGAATAAATTGTATCTGACCTTAAAGAGAAATACATAAATCTAACTGCTTAAAAATAATATAAATGGAAGGAACATGACACAAGTATTAACAGTATTTTCAATCATATATGCAAAGGTTAAAATTTGACTATGTTACCTTAATTTGCCAGGCAAGCGCTGAGGTAAAAATAAAAAAAGAAATGGTCAACCTTTTGTTTTATGGTTTGCAGTACTTGCATGTCACGGGGAACCCTCTCAATAAACATGTCATTTTCTGTGTAAATGACAAAGTCACACCAGTCACACCCTGAAATTAGCATTTGTCCCTGGATTTGCCAGTAATATGGGTGTGTACGTTTGAGTGTCTGCCTACCATCCCTAATCATTATGTAAGAGCAGTCCACATAGCTTGTCACATTTGGGCATTTATTTCTAAAAGGCCAAACACTTGTTGCTCCTCAGGATCGTAAATAATTCCATCTGGTGATGACCCCATCCATGGTGCGTCAGGATGTATCAAGAACCCACATGGGTAGTGGTTTACTTCCCTTACCCTGCAATACTCCTCTATAGCTGTTGGCTCTAGGGTAAGCCCCCGACGCATGTCAGCAGTTTGACTGCAGGGTCTCAGAAGCCTTTTCGCAAGATTTTCAGAAGAGCTGTCACCCCTGGTGTGACAGACCTCCCTAAACCTTGTTGAAGTAACACGACACTTTCTTAGTTGGTGCCACTCTGGACAGAAGCTCTGCTCCCGTGTGCTGCTCTCAATTTTGTGAGACATCTCTAACGTTGTCTCAAGGGACATCATATGGTGTTGCTGTTGTTCTGAACATACATACGCACAGCTGGAGTGTTCAAGCCTGTAATTGTAGAGTGGAAGCTGTGGGGGAGAAAGGACGTGTTGGTGTGGACGGGTCCTGGGAACTACCTTTGCTGGCAGCTGATATGACAGAACACTTCCCTCTTGTACTGGACCAAACAAAGAGTCAACAAGAGGGACATCGTTGGAGACAGCCATTGTGGTGATCATTGGCGCTTCTTCAGCTGGAAGTCCCCGGTACACATCCTGTATCCTTAGGGTCGAGATGAGTGGCAGAGGGCTGGTAGTGCCTTTATACAAGTTGCTTCTGTTGAGAAAAATAAAAATTTGTCATAAACAAGACATTAATAGGCAAATGATGAAATTTATACTAAATAAAGCCTATGTTATTGTATTTTAGGCAATAAAGTTATTGTCTTGTTTAAAAACGAAGTTTGATTAGTTACTTATTTGCATTTTTAACCTATCTCTGGCATAGTACAACATAAGCTTAAGTACCATACCATAACATTTTATGTATAAAGCACATAAAACAGCAAAACATGCACTTTTTGTGCATGTGTTGTGATAGTAAATTTAATGAATTTTTAAAAATGTGTGTGTGTGTGTGTTTGTGCATGTGTCTGTGTTCTTTAAATTAAAACAAACCTAATTCCTTCAAAGATTTTCCTCTCTCTTGGTTTTGCTGACAGGACGACCATGTCCTTAATTGGACCAGGTTTTATGCCCTGCATCCAAAAACAACATTGATGTAAATACAGTATTGAACTATAATTCATAAGCAGGAATAAAGAGTCATCAATATGTAGTTACCATTGTCCTCGGTTTATGCCACTTTTGTTCGGTGTCTGTGCAGCTTAGGACTGGAGGAACAGCTGGAAGCTTCAACTGGGAGTAGTGAGCCGTCTGGAAAAGCAGAGCTGCCACATGGCTGCACAGGACTGTACCTGCCACACAGGTGCACTGACATCCCTGAAACTCAACCGGCTTTGATTCCCTCAGCACCATCTGTGTACAATACCAAATATTTCAGAGACCAAAATGTACCAACTGTAAATGCTATTATAAAAAGACAACCGTAATTATCAAAGTCCTACTAGCTTCTTAAAACACAGCCCTGTAGAGAACATGTCGGGTGGTTTTGACTTACACTCAAACAGTGGGGCTTCTGGCTTTTCCTCATTGACTGGAAACACTCAGCCCTAACTGTTACTTCTCCTGCCTCCTTGTTTGAAACTAATATTTGGGTTAATCAGAAAAATTGTATAGACAACACACGTTTACTCAACAATTTAGCAAGGTTAGCTACGTTAGCTGTGTTATATGTAGCCTGCATGAGGCAGTTCGGTGAACTGAAAAAAAAATACCGACTTACCTTCGTACTTATTTATGTAGTTGGACACATAAAGCTTGAATCCTTTGTCCTTTTTAGATGTGGGCGCTTTCGAGAAACCATACCATACCATACCAATTTATTTATATAGCACTTAAAACAGCAACAAGGCCAACCAAAGTGCTGTACAAAAGAACACAAACATGCACAGCGAACAGGAAAACATAAAATAGAAATACAGATACAAATAGCAGCAGAAGCTAACTAAAATGGCCAACAGAGTAGAGAACAGACCGGACCAAAACAAATCACACCGTGTTAAAGGCAAGCGAATAGAAGTGGGTCTTCAAGCGAGACTTAAAGACTGAGAGTGTGGGAGCCTGCCGGACACTCAGTGGCAACTCATTCCACAGTCGTGGACCTGCAACAGAGAAAGCCCTGTCACCCCTGAGCTTACGACGGGTTTCTGGGACTGAGAGAAGCATCTGGTCTGCTGACCTCAGAGAGCGCGGTGGGACATATGGCTGCAGAAGATCAGTGAGATAGGATGGGGCGGAACTGTTCAGTGATTTAAAAACGTACATGAGAATTTTGAAATGGATCCGAAGGTGAATGGGTAGCCAGTGCAGGGAGGCCAAAACTGGCGTGATGTGCTCTCTATAGCCTGTACCAGTTAAAAATCGGGCTGCAGCATTTTGGACCAGTTGTAGACGAGCAATGGAGGACTGACTGATTCCAAACAGAAGTGAATTGCAGTAATCAAGCCTAGATGTTATGAAGGCGTGGATCACTGTCTCGAGGTTCTTTTTGTTGAGTATAGGCTTCAGCTTAGACAGCCGTCTCAGCTGAAAAAAACAGGATTTGACCATCATGTTTACGTGACTGTTGAGTTTTAAGGACGGGTCCTTAAAAGAAAGTCTGAATAATTCTGTAGACATCATTAACAGATATTGTTGGCAAGTCCTACAGTGATCGAGTGAAAAACACCATCACTAACACTGTGTTGACAGCAAACAGGAAGTGCGCAGCCCTTCTGAAAAATGCGGAAGTGCTAGAACGGAAGTCCGTGGCATATAGTCTATTCCATCATGGAGGACAGAGCCTCAGGTGTTGCTGAGGGGGGACGATAACAACCCACTACAGATAAGATCTGGCCTCCATTCAAAGTGATGTTTACAGCTAAGGCATCAAATTGGTTTGGAATTGTTTTAGCAGACACAAGACTATTCAATTCAAGTCAGTTTATTTATATAGCGCCAAATCACAACAAAGTTGTTTCAAGGCACTTTACAGAAACATTCACATACATAAAAGCCAATTAGTAAAGTTCTCTATCTAAGGAATCCAGCAGACAAGTTGAATCTTGGCTTCGTTGCAGTCTCCCATCCTGAGCAAGCACAGTGGCAACAGCGGAAAGGAAAAACTCCCTTTTAAAAGGAAGAAACCTCCAGCAGAACCAGGCTCAGGACAAGCGGCCATCTGCTTTGCTGGTTGAGAGGACAGGAAGGAGAGACTGACAAACATAGAATGGTAGGTCCAGGTATAGGTCCAGGTGTATCTGAAAGACAAAAAAAACACATGTTAAGGATAGAAAAAAATAATTACAAATACAAAACAGGTTGAGCAGAGTAAGTAAAGACGGTAGCAGAATGAAAATTGTGGTCAGTTTGTCCTCCAGCAGTCTAAGCCTATAGCAGCATAACTAAGGGACAGCTCAGGAAACCCAAGCCGACCCTAACTATAGGATTTAGCAAAAAGGTGTCATGGTTTGAGGTTAGGAGCGAACCCAGAGTGCAGAACAGGGACTCAACTCGGCAGATATACAAAAAATAAGATTTTAATGGTAAATAAAAGTACAAAATAAACAAGCTGACGGGGCAGCAAAACTTACATGAACAAGGAAGGAGGCACAGGGAACTCAGGAGACACGGGGAACTCGAGGGACCAGGAAGACTCAGGGAAAGACTCAGGAGACCCAAGGAAGAGTACCAACGAAGACGACCCGACGAAGAACAAGACAGAATAGGACAGCTTAAATACAGGGAGAAGACGAGACATGATGACAAACAGCTGGGACGAGACACAGGTGGCACTAATGGAACTAATGAGAGAGCACGAGGGAAACAGACACAAACCGGGCCACAGAAAAGTACCATCCTTACAGTACCCCCCCCCCCCAAAGACGCCTCCAGGCGTCCCCAAAAAACCCCCCTCCCAAAGGACTAGGGCGGGTGGAGGGTGGCACTGCAAGGGTGGAGGGCCCGAGGATCAGAGAGAAGAGACACGAGGGACCAGAGAAAATACACGGGGACCAGAGAGAACAAAACACGAGGGACCAGAGAACGAGGGCACGAGGAGATAGAGAAGGGACACGAGGAGATAGAGAAGGGACACGAGGAACCAGAAAAGGGACACGAGGAACCAGAAAAGGGACACGAGGGGCCAGAGAAAATACACGAGGGGCCAGAGAACGAGGACACGAGGAGCCAAAGAGAACGAGGAGAACCAGAAAA
>NW_023620614.1:0-6496 GCF_014905685.2 Nematolebias whitei
AAAACAGTGATGATTATAAAAATTGTCTTTTCTGCTTGATTAATTCAAGAAAGAGAGTCACCAGATGGCTCAAACTGTATTCAGATCAATGAAATAACAGTCTCTGTCCATCTGATAGATTTGAGGTCATCAGGGTCAGATCAGGGTCAGATCAGGTTCACTACAGTCCCCCCTTTGGAAATCATCACCTGTCCATGGGGATGAATTCCAACCGTGAACTTAGACCTTCAAATGTCCTTGAGCTTGATGTAATCCAGCAAGGAAGACCAAAGTCAAAAGTAATCCAGCAAGGAAACAAAGTCAAGGTAATTCCACAATGTTCTTGGTATTCCATTGTGTTGATTATAATTCCATATCGTCTCGATAATTCCATTGTAGCAATGCTTTAACCCCTTGGAAACAGAGTCTGTAATCCATTGGAAAAAGTCATATAATCCACAACGGTAAATCCACAACGATTGGAAGTGTTGATTAATCAGCATACAGAGGGGTACCCTTGGATTGAACTGAAGATGCGGCCACTGGATGAAGAGTGGAGACCAACGTCAGGATTGCAGGTCGCCTCCAGCGAAGGTTGTCTCCAGCGACGTCCAGCCTGTGCCGTTCTGGTTCAATGTGTCATGCAATTATGTGGTTTAAGGTGGGCTTATGAAGGGGATTTTACATAAGGCCTTAAACTATATGCACCTGGTGTGTAAGCTATTATGGTTGGGAACAGCTACAACTACCAGTTAAGGGGTGGAAAATGCTGATAAGGGTAACTACAGGGGTTTATGCCTATAGAAAAGTGTTCCAAACTATTTTTCCATTTCTAACTTGGTTTAAGTCAGCTTTACATGGTAAAATATAGTTTGGTGCAATTGTCTGTTGTCTTTTAGACGAACGACTTGAGATTGGGTGTTTGGTTTTCCCATAAATGTTTTGGAAGTCTATGGCGAGACTTATCAAAAAGAATTAGCTATCCCCCCTTATAGAATTGTTCGAGTAGGTTCGGCTTAAGTGTTGTGAGATCAATGTAGATTATGGTACTCAAGGTAGCAATAATATACATTGACTCCGCAAAGATTGCAATTTAATGAATGAACTGCATGTTGGCATGGTCAAAGGCTTCTTAGTCTCTAACTTACTACACAACAAAATTCATTCTTCCTTCAGAAACAATACCAAAATAAATTAAACGATGTCTCAACATCGACAAGAACAGTAACTAAGCAACCAGTTAAACAACGTTTCAACATCGACAAAAGCAGTGATTAAGCAACTAGGAAACAACGTTTCGGTGCGCCACTCACTCTGAATGTCAGATTTGATCATGTTATCGCGTCTGGTAGCATTATCCTAACTGGCGTCACCCCCCTTCGGTCATGGGAGACTGCGAACACGGGTGAGGACGTCGCTCCATGAGCTAAAGTTAGGTTGTCCTTGAGTAGTTTTAACTGTTTGCGCAGCTGAAAGAGGACTTTTAGGTCTGGATTGGAATCCAGTTTGACTTTCGATGGAGTGTATTTGTCTGGGTCAGTCAGATACAGTATCATCGAGTTAATTGCAGGATCATTCAACTTCTGAAGTTGGATGATGTCTGGGTCAGTTGAAATTGACTTTTCATATTTTAAAAGAACTTGGCGAAGTTTGTCTCTTTCTTCATCAGATGTCAGAGTGTCGGCTTGAGCGACCACCTGTTCAATCTGTGATGAGACTGATGAGGGTTCTTGCTCCATGGGGAGCTCCAACGAATCCTTTTCTGAGTCGTCGGACCTGTCTATGGGCAAGGCACCATAGGTTTGAGGTCCTTGGTCGACATCATTGGTTGAGAAAAGAGCGATGGCCTGTGATGGTTTCGTGAAACATACTGGCCCAGCTTCTTGACTCGGTACCAGGTTATCTGGGAGTCCTCCCAGAACTGGAATGCCTAGTTCAAAATCATGAAAATCAGGTTTTGAGTTTTCAGTTTGCGATGACTCATCATCGTTTGTGTATGAGTTTATCCCCCCTTCGTCCGATGAGGGGTTGTTGGAGGCAGCAACAGCAATGTCTTGGTGTGTTTCACCGACATCTGTAATGTTGTCATTCGCGCCTTCAGAGTTAGTAGCGATCAGATCACTACATTGTGCTCCTGGTTGGGTTCCCATTTCAGCGTGTATCAAAGTGTCTAAAAACCTTTGCATTTCCTCTGTCTCTTCCGAGCTCAGAGGTTTAGGGCCTTGTTCCTGGAACTTTTGTGATTTTTTTGCCTCGGGACGTTTCGTCCGAGGTGGGAGGCGGCTAGGTACGTCTTTTGGGGGTTCCTCTTCGGATTTCCCATGATAATATGGGTCCTCTTGGATCCCATATCCTTGCGTCCTGCGCATGTCCCATGTACGATAATCACGTTCATCCTCTGAAAGAGGAGCCTTTTTGTCCCAGCGTGCACCTTCATTATGCGGTTTGTTAGTCTGAAAATACTGCCTTTTCTCGCCTGTTTTAGGAGGAGGTGGCGTCGCACGCCTTCCTTCCATTTCTAGGGAGTGGGGTTTAACCTTTACACCAGGAAACACCTCTATGGGCATCTTAGCATGAGAACGTGCCTCGAATACATTCACAGCACACTGTTTAATCTCATTTATGGATTTTTCTCTGAAATTTGCCATAATTTGTACTGACATGCATATGTCAGTGTGGAGATTTTTGCTGAAAACAAATTTAAAATTTTCTTCTTCCTCCATTCCGGTTTCATTTCTGTAACCAAAATAAGCTTGGAAGATTCTTTTGTAATAGACCTTTGGATGTTCATTTTTTCCCTGCTTGACCTTGTCAGCGGCTGGGAAACCAGCAGGTCCTGTGCAGGGGTCGTACTCTTTGATCAGAGCTTCACACAGAAGTTTGTAATCCTTTCTCGTTGCATCAGGTAGACGCTCGATGAAGGTGAACACCTCTCTGTCCGAAGTGAGCCGTATCAGACTGATCTTATCCTCTACCATAGCATTAGGATAAGATCTCAATCTGAACTCCAGTTCTCTGAGGTACGCTTTTGTTCCAGATGAGCCTTTTTGTCCAGGTACAAAACGTTGTACATATTTTGAGATTTTTTGCAAATCATCCATTGAAGGAGACAGTTTCCATGCACTCTGTTGCATGTTTTGTGGAGGAGACCTGTTCAGGTCTGTTCCTGCCACGTTATGTGAGGGTGGGTTACGAGCAGGAGGTGCAACAACGTCTTTCTGAGGTGTATGTGGGTGGCCTGGACTCTGTCCACGGTCTTCAACTCGCCCCACGTCAGAAATCTTGTTTGTTGCCGCTCGTAGTTTTTCTTCACATGTTTTTAAGCGTTCCTGTGATGTATAATAATCACTTTTTAAACGCATATGTAGCTCTTGTACAATTTGTTTATCTATTTTGAGTTCTTCCAGCTTTTTGTTAAGCACATCTATTTTGCTATTCAGCGAATCAATTTCTGCATTTGCATTTTGCTGTGATTGAAACATCTGTTCAGAATGTTTTCTTGTGAGGATTTCGTGTTCACTTTTAAATTGAAGGAAGTGTTCTTCAATTCTCTGAACCACCTCTTTTTCACTGTTTAACCTTATTGCAAGGTAATCAGCTTTCTGAACAACCGTATAGAATGATTCTTTCAGCAAAATTGCAATTTTAGCCAGCTTTTCATAGTTTGGCATTGTAATTTCTGTAGAGGTCACACTTTCTGCAACCTCCTTCAGATTGTCCACTAACTCTTTTGGGTTCATGCGCTCTGCCTGTTTATCATATGGATGTAAGGAATCTGTCAGAAGCTTCAACGCGTTCTTTAAACAGTCCCTTATCCCATAAGCATCAAAATCTTTCCCTAACACACCTGTCATGTTTTTCACTGTGTAGCAATTTATCTGTTTAAAAACAGTTGCAAGCTTCAGATATTTTACAGGTAAATATTTGTATTCGAGTCAATGAGTTTTCACACTATTTTAGCTTTTTGGGTTTACACAGAAGTACTGTTATAAGTCAACTTATTCAAATGTGGGTACCTTTCTCAGGTTTTACCCCAATTCATGAATATTTAAGTAAATGCTCTTCTGGCAGTGTTACTTTTTGTGCTTATTTTTCAACAGATACTAAGTTACCAAGCTGTTTTTTAGTGTATTTTACTCTAAAGCACTGAATTTTTAATAAACCGGCAATTTTTTCTTTAGTCTCACAGCAACATTGGTTTAAAACGTTTTTTAAACCGTTCTGTTCCAGAAATTTGCTATTTTAACAGTTACTCATAGAACTAAGTGGTGAAAAGAAAAAGAACAGTTGATGATGTATCAGGATTAATCAGTCCTTCCTTCAGAAAAACTGTTATTCCTGTTCTCCTGTCTCATCCTCTATTTAAAATTAAATAGGAAGATGTATTTGTTTAGGTGGCAACTTAAACAGAAAAATCTCTTTTTCCTGATAAGTTTACTCTTATTTAGTGATTTTGTAATTAAACGTGTTTATTCAGCTTTGAGGAAGTTTTTTAACTCAAAAATGCCTTACAGGAATAAAAAGAACGTTTAATTTCACTCTTTACCTAAAACTGAAGTGAAACTGCGATCTAAGTTTCTCCAGGAGGGGGTAGTGTTTAGCTTTTTACCAGCAGGAGTCTATGACGACTTCCTGTGACGTTCGGTTGACATCCTGTTGTTAGCCGCTTAGCTTAAAGTTAGCTTCGGCTAAACTCGGTTAAAATCAACATTTCTGAACGAATTTAAGCGTAAACGTGGCGTAATTTCAACAAGCACGACTGTTATGCATGAACACGAGTTTTATGGGACATGTGCAGCTTTATTTAGTGATTTTAAGCACGGCAAAGCTCATTTCCGACATGGGGGAGTGACGTGACACGTCATTCATCCAGTCGTTAGCTGTTAGCTACAAATTAGCATCGCTAGCGTTGTTCAAAAACATCATTTAATGACGAATTTTAAACTCTAACGTGGCAAAATTTCAGCGAGTATGCTTCGAAGCACTTGACCAGTGTGTCAAAATCACTTTAAAGCGCTTTTTTAGCTTTAAAAAGCAGATTTTATTTCCCTATGAAAACGAATTTCATTTCTGGGTGACGTGATTGACACGTCAATGAAAAAGCAGCGCAGGGTTGAGAGGGGATGACGTAGCCACGCCAGTCAAACTTCTCAGCAAATCAGAGCGCTCCACAGCAGCAATATTCAACAAATCAGGAAACGTTAAAGCAACTAGCATGCTAGGTTCACGTGAACTAAAATTCGTCAACTTTTCGTCTTCTAAACTGTCAAAATGCACTTTTTCTGTTAAAAATTGTAACGAATAAACTCTTAACTGTGTTCTGAGACGGCGCTCAGCTTTTAAAACGTCTCTCCATCCATTTAAAACAACTCGTTCGAACTTATCAGAACCGAGCGACAAACCGGGTCTGAGCAGAACCCCCTGTCTGTTTAAACAGAATACGTTTCCACAGATCAAAGTCAGCTTAGCAACACTTAACAGCGTACAATTTCAGCTTTCATAAAGACTTATGACACTATTTCAGCTTTCTGTGAGCTTCCTGAGCATCACAGACCAACACGCTTAAAACATGCAGCGTAACACAGCGTAAGTTGCAGAGCCGAGCTCCAAGCGCGCAGCTCCGGCTGCGTTTCAATCACAGCTGATAAACTGTTATTTTATCAACATGCCAACATTTAAAAATCAATTTTACACGTTTTTACAGTCATTTATGAGCACGTTACGGGGCCACCAATATGTAGTAGTACATATATGAGATATATGCATACAATTTTCACGAGTTCCTCATCTTTCTGACTGTGTAATGTCGTGCATTGAATTTTAACAGAAATGCGAACGAGAGACGTCATTTATCTTTGACCCATCAAATGAATGCGGTCATTTATTTTCAGAATCAAAGTTTAACATCAAACATTTACATTAATTTGGCAAAATATGAAAATAATAACAGACAAGTTTCACAAAATAATGAGCTTCAATCACGCGGCGGTGATTGAGGACTTTGCTTCAGATATTTCTAAAATATCTGTACTGATTTTAAGAGAAAGCAGAGTTTAAGATGAAATGGAGATTTATCTTACAGAGAGATATGTGAGGGAATTAATCTGTTATGACCAGAACGTGCACGCTCCATCAGATCTCAGCTTGCTTCCGGTACACTTTAGTCGAAGAAGAAACTGTTACCTGGTTGACGATGACTCAATGTCGGTATAGAATCCTTCAGACTCTTTCAGCGTCTCCGTTGAGAGCAGCTGAAATCCTTCGAGAGTCGTGCGTGGTGTTCAAACAGAAATTATAATTCCAAAACGTCTCTGGATCATCCTGAACGCATCTGCATCCAAGAGCTCTAACTCCATCACTCTGTGCGCTCTCTAGTTGAACTCATTTCTGAGTACAGCAACACAGCAACCAACAAACTCCAGCAACTCAGCGTCTCAGCTTCTTGCAACTCCTTCACTCCTCCAACTCCTACATGAACTGGGAAGTTGCCACATTTTAAATGGGTCGACTTCCGGGT
>NW_023620615.1:0-6492 GCF_014905685.2 Nematolebias whitei
ATTGGCTGATTGATGGATGAGCCGAACGATCGGCATGGGATTTTTTTTATTTAAAATAAATTATTTTAAATTATTTAGCACCTGCTGCACCTTTGTGCAGCCCGCTACAGGATAAGCTTCCTGCTGCAGCTGATCAGCTGTTCTCCGTGCAGAGCAGGAAAGTGGGCGTGGCCAAGAACACTTGTAGATGGCTGAGAGTAGAGTGGGCAGGGAGATGAAATCATGACATTCTGTGCTCTTTTAGAGCATTTAGAAACAGTTTAGAATATTGCAAGAGTGTGGGAAGGGTTTAAAACTCCTTAATAACCTATCATCCATCCATCCATCTATCCATCCATATATATATATATATATATATATATATATATATATATATACTAAAATAAACTACTACTTACTACTTGTACTACTATTCCTACTTTGTGGTTTTTCACTTATCGCGGGGCTTCAGGGTACAGATCCCCCACAATAAACGAGGGACTACTGTAATTGAATTTGATTTCATTTCATTAAAGTCATTCAGCACTCAGCATTCATGCTGCAGTTATGCAAAAACTGCTATTTCTTTAGTTTTTAAATAAAATGTGAGATCCAATTTAAGGATTTTGCACAAACTCATGAAGTTCTGTAAATATCTTGCATATTTCATCATTCCGCTTACCCTTTGACCAACTCTACGACTATGAAGTCGTTGCCATCTCCCCTGTTGAACAGAATAAGCCCATCGGGGGAAGTCGTCTTGAACTGCATAAAGAGGTGCATTGAGTAGTAGGCCTGCAGCGTGGGCAGCGTGACAAAACTGGACCGGGAGCGAAAGGTGATGGGATCAGCCACAATGCTCTTATAACCAATGACAGCATTGAGCTCACAGTAGTCAATGTCGCCGTTCTTGCACAGGTCAATGTAGGGCATGCCGTTCAGCGCCAGGCCCTGAAGGTGGCCGATGAAGTTGGAGGGCACGGCAGGCATGAAGCGTTTCTCCGTCACGATGCCTGTCTCCACATTGTGAAACTCGAGCTGGGTGTGGTCGCCCGCCATCTGACCTGGTGGCAGGGGTAAACTTCAGAGGTGAGGGCTCTGAACACATTAGTTTCAAATGAAATTGTTCTATACAACGTGTGGAGTGAATCGTCAAGATAAAATCACAAGAACATGAACACACAATGCAGAAATAGCTTCACTTGCACAACTGCAAATGTTCTGCTGCAGTGGTTACCTTCAACAGGCTGCAGGTCATCCACAGTGAGCTTGAGGCTCTTGCCACGTCGGACCACCCTCACCGTGTGCCACTCATTATCATTGAGGCTTGAGCCAGCAAAGATTGTCTCAGGGCCTTTACCTACACATAGCCCAAAGCACCGTTAACACAACGCACAGAGACTTGGACAGAAACAGAGTTGTAGAGACAGGAAAAGAGAACCAGAGTGAAAGAAAATGTGGAGAGCCAGGAATAAATAATGTGAGGACAGAAAACGAGGGAATGGAAAGAATCAAACGTATCCTGGGGAGACAAACACCTCTGTGCCAGCTCACACAAACACACAGGCAGGCCTCCTTGAAGATAAAGCAAAGAGAGACAGATGATGTGACACAGAAAGACAGAAAGATTAACATAAGCAAATGCTTTGGGTGCCTAAGATGGAGACTGTGAGTCACAACAGGCCTACGCTAAGACAATCCATCTGCGAATGGATTACACCACCATGATGACCACCTACAGCCCACACATGCACAGACTGCACACTTGCACCCTCTTGACCACCCATAAACCCTCCAACTTCCACACATGCTTGTGTTCTTTGACGTGGAAGCGATATTTTAACTTTTTTCCACAATTGCGCAATACCTCTGTCAGCCCCAAGGTGGCACTAGCCTCACAGTGGAGCACTGGGGTGCTCTCCAAGGTGCTGATGTGCTGCAAAATGAAGGAAGCTGTGATGTCTTTGCATGATGTCTCTCTCTCTCTTGCTCTCTGCCTGTCTACAACCACATATCTTCACATACTTGACTGCACAGATCTGACAGACTGACAGCGTCCCCTTGCTCTACACTTTACAACCACCCCTCCAACCTTGAACACGACACCCACCATCTCCTAACGCACACTCACACGTAGTCCCCTTCCTTCTCTAAGGCGCTTTTGGCTTTAGAACCGTGACTGAGTCTGCTTACAGTGACCTATAGGAGGTAATGACAAGCAGGCGAGCAAGGGTGGTAGGTGAAAAGTAAACTGACCCGGTCAGATTCTGCTGCAGAAAATGTCAAGCGTGTCTGCATCAATCATGGAGGCGTATAGGCAGCAACACACACACACAGGTAGGGCGGTGAGGAAAGATGCTGACGCACAAACTTAATTAAACAAACATGAGGAGTCGATCAAAATGGAAGTGGCAGCGTGAAATAGACGAGCGTGCGGCAGTGAAACTAAAAAAAAAAAAAGTGTGTTTTGCATCAGAAGAGGACACAGGGTTCCCCTGAGGAGACTCAGCTGTGCTCTGGGCAAAGCATCTCATCCAGTTACCATGGATCACTGCTTAGCACTGAGCAAGGAAAGAGAATCTGTGTATGCTTGTTTGAGTCTGTGTGTGTGTTTCCACATGTAACTGAATAGTCAAAGAATGAGCAGCCTGATGTGAGAGCGAGGCAGTGATCTGTCTCAACCTGGGCGCAGGGAGAGACAGGGAAGCAGACAAACACGCACCTATTTTAGGTAAGCGTTAAAAGGGCATCCGGCACGATGAGCTGGGACTAATGAAGAGCCTGTCAGGGTTAACCAAAAAGACAAGAGGAGGCTGTTTGCTGCGATGGAAACACAAATAGAAGCGGAGGATAATGAGAACAATGTGGAAAAAAATGATTCATAATTCATTAGCTCTAAATAACAAACGGAAGGATAAGCCTCAAATCTCTGCAAAAGCGAAGGCTTTTTTTTTTTTTTTTTGCTGAGTGGACTATTTCAGTGGCGCCTGGCTGTTAAATAATTTTTTTCCCTCCCATTTGAATACGATATGTATAATTTATTGCATGCACAGTGTGCCAGAAAAGTGGCTGCCTACTGAAATCTTCATTGAGACAACCGATCTAAAATTGGCCAGCAGACATTCGGAATAGCAACAGCACTGTGTGGCTAGTAGGGGTTTCTATGGCAACTGCAGTCGTCCATTTCACCACCTCCTTGCCGTCACCGAGCATTCGCCCCTCTCTGTCTCGCTCGCTCGCTGCGGTTGTGACAGAAACTCCACGTGAGGGAATTAAACTTCATCAGGGATTCAGCACCGCTCGCAGCGGGACGAGCGCAAAAGCACACGCAGGAAAACACACCCCAGACAACACAAAGACACAGATGGGCAATGAAAAGAAGCGCTCGTTCACAAACCCTTGGAAAATCTCTCGTGTACGGTCCGGAGGCGAACATCAAGGAAGCAAAGCAAACAACCGTGAGATGAAGGTGTGAATCAAAGATGGAGGGATAGGAAGTCTTTTCTTTTTCCTCCAGCATGAAAGAGACATAATTAGCCTTCATCCACCTGCTACCTCACTTAAACTCACAGGAACACCTCCTACTCAAATCCTCTCCTTTTTCTCTTGTTTCGCTGTGATTTTCCCCTCCCATCAACCCCAACCATCCTTGTCTTCCATCTATCCTTCTTTGCTAAAATGGCCGACCTGGAAAAACCCTGGCCCTCAGCAAAAATCGCGCCTCTCCTGCAGTGTTGCTGCACACGCACACACACTTATCTGCACACAGCCTCCTGGTACAAAGATATGTTGAATAAGAGATTAAGATGAAATGAATGAACATGACAAAGGGAGTGAAAAAGAGTCGGTCACATTAACATCACTCTGCACGCTCACACACATACTGAAGGAGGAAGAGGGAGGGGGAGGAGTTAGGTGAGATGGAGGATCACTTACTGGCTGTACAGTTTATCCTGATACAGTCTGGAGGGAGAGCAGAGCAGAGGGTTAATGCTGCAAACATAGACATATGCTCTCCACGCCCTGGGGACGCTCACATCGACACACCCTGCACCTTTTGTTTTTATGAGAACAGGCGCACGCTGCTGAGAAAACACCTTCATTTGTTACTCGGGACGCACCTATTGCAATTTTCTGGACCAATTCTGACTTGTGAATTTTGCAAATCTCTGACAACCAATTCCAATTTAGTCCAATAGTGAGAATGTTTATGAAGCATTCACACTATTGTGATCCATTTTTCCTTCTGTAGGTTTTTTAGCACCTTTCTCGTTCCACAATGTTTGTGCCATTTCAACAAATCATGTATTAAAACGTTCAGCTCGTTCAGGAGAAGGATGCTATGACTGTTGGTATTGGTGCAACTTTAGCTTTTGGAAATATTTAGCCTTTTCTACCATTTTTTCCTCACATAATGAAATGAGCTCATTTTAAATCCTTCATATCTTTAGATCTGTTTACAACCTTTTACTGTTCCTTTCACATTTTGTTCTGGTTCGGCTTATTTAAGCTTCCTTGTGCAAATAAAAAGGCAACTTTGCTGTTTTCAGCTGTTTTATGCTCCTTTCAGCTTTATTCTGCTAACTACAACATTTTTGTGCTTCTTCTAACTTCTTTCTGTTAATTTCATCTTGTTTTGTTTCTTTCAGCTTATTTCTGTTTCAGCTGTTTCTGCCATTTCAGCAACTATATAGCTGTTTATGATAATTTCAGCTTTTTTGGCTTATTCCACATTTTTTGCACTCATTTTTTTTTTCAGCCTAATTCAGCAAAAATGTGCTATCCACTTGTTTCTGGTAATTTCAGCTCATTTTAGTTTTTTTTTTTTTTTAGCTACGTTTCAGCTTTTTTTTTTGGTTATTGCAAATTTCTGCCTCTTTTTAAAAAAAATAATTTCTACCTTTTGTGCTAATTTCTGCTTCTTTAAGCCTAATTGAGTACAATTATGCTCCCTCCACTTCCTTCTGGTAATTTAAGCTTATTTCTGCTGTTTTAGCTACTTTTAGCTGTTCTTTATTAAAGAACAGTTACCGGTACTCATTTAAAGCTTTTGTCTCTGATAGTAAACAAAAATTAGCTTTCCTAGCACAAGAAACAAAATAATAGACCTAAAAAATATCAAATAAATTAAATTATTTAAATAAATGAAAAAAGGTTAATGTTTATGAGGCTCCTCTGTATCTACAATAATTTTAACTAAACTTTTAGCCTTTCTCCAAAATATTGTTCAAGTTGCTGAGAGCTTATAAATGAGGGGGAAAAAATAAAATCACTCTTTTGAAAATTGTTTCTTATCTTAAATTCAAAATTTTCAGGCCCACGACTCTTTTCATCTAGTTCTGGACAACCTGAAACTTTTGGATACCCCTGCCTTACAGATATTAAAAGAAGCCAACTTAGAGATTTATTCACTCAGTAAAAACTATGCTGAAGACTTGCTATTTCTCATAAAAAATTACATAATTAGCTCCTTAAAATACAAAAAAATGAAGGCTGGTTAAGTTCAGCAGTCCTCTTGAAAATTCTGGGCATCTGCTGAGCAATTATTGCATTCCTTTGTGTTTTCTTGCAGCAGCGTGCAGCACATTAATTTTCTCAGATTACATTTTTTTGGGGAGAAGAATCTGCATTTTTAATTTGCATAGAGCAGCATGCCTTTTGGCTGCTCTGGCCTGAATGACACCTTTTAGTCAGCAGCCCAAAAGCAGCAGGAGACTGAGATGGGTGATAAGTGTCAGCTGGTCTAACGACACCAAACACATCCCAATCGTTGTCACCCATGTAGAGGACGGATCTTTCCAAATGGTTGGAAAATTCAGCCCTCTGTTTAATTCTTTACCATGATGCCTTGGTGTGCCTTGTGGCGTCAACCACAGAAAAAAACGTGGCTGCAGACAACCAGAGACCAACACATGCACCCCTCTGTAAGGATCTGTGTGTTAACTGTGTCTGAGTGTAAAACGGGTGCAGAAATAAGATAAAACAAGAGCGCTAATGGTGTAAAGTTGTATGTTTTAGTGCAGATTGTGAGCGTTTGGGTTGAATGTTGGAAATGTTGGGGATGCACAGGTCTGCTGGGAGTGAGCAGAGACTGCAGCTCGAGGCTCGACCCTCTGTTCAACTGTATACACAATACATACAAAACTGAAATATTTCTAACTTAAACACTGAAAAAATGACTTTAAAGGTAATAAACCTCCTGAAAGGTAAGAGCTACACCGAAAAGAGTACGTTCATTTTATCAAGAAGAAACAGGAAGCTAATCTGGGCATGGGCCGGCATAGAGATGACTTTTAAGAAAAAAATATCAGTTTCACGTCATTGCAGAATTAAACAAACATTTAAAACACAATTTGTTTGCTTTTATTTAAAAAAGTACTGTATATGCAAAGACCAAGTCTAAATCATATCAAATATTGCTTTGTATTGATTGTATTATAGCGTAATAATATAATTCTTAATACAGTTGTTTTAGCTTTAATGCACAGATATAATATTAATCCGGAGACTGAA
>NW_023620616.1:0-6491 GCF_014905685.2 Nematolebias whitei
AAGATGTTGAACTCTGCAGGTGAGTTAGCGTAGCCAAAGGGACACCTGGTAAAGGTGTATTGTCGGCTGCCAAAAGTGAAAGCTAGTTTGTGTTGATCCTCGGCGCGCACAGGGATGGTCCAAAAACCAGAGGCGACGTCGAGGGTCGAGAAGTACTTACCATCGGTGACCTTTGGCAGTTCCTGGTGGAGCTGAGTCATAGGCCACCTGGATAAAGGTACTTGTTTATTTAGCTTCCTGTAGTCTATGGTAAGTCTCCACTTACCATTTGGTTTTAAAACTGGCCATAGAGGCGCAGAGTATGTGCTATTACATTGTCTGATTATACCTTTGACCAAAAGGTCATCAATGATCTCCTGGACAGGCTGGTGTGCCGCCAGAGGGATCTTGTATTGTCTGACAAATGTTGGCGGTGCATTGAGTGGGGTTGGGATTCTCACTGCGTGGAGTGAGGTCAACCCACAATCTGTTGAATCAGTTGAAAATGACTTTTCATATTTTAGAAGAACTTGGCGTAGTTTGTCTCTTTCTTCATCAGATGTCAGAGCGTCGGCTTGGGCGACCACCTGATCAATCTGTGATGAGACTGTTAAGGGTTCTTGCTCCTTGGGGAGCTCCAATGAATCCCTTTCTGAGTCGTCGGGCCTGTCTATGGGTAAGACACCATAGGTTTGAGGTCCTTGGTCGACATCATTGGTTGAGAAAAGAGCTATGGCCTGTGTTGGTTTTGTGAACCATACTGGCCCAGCTTCTTGACTCGGTACCAGATTGTCTGGGAGTCCTCCCAGAAATGGAATGCCTAGTTCAAAATCATGAAAGTCAGTTGAAATCAACCATCCTAGCATAGTCTTTTTTGGGATCAGCACCTCATCCATGCCAGTGTTACACACAGCAATAGATGTGGTCCTGGAGTCAAGACTCACCTGGTTCGTGGATTCCACGGACAGTCCCAAGTTGAAAAATGCAGGAGAGGGTTGAAAATATGCCTGTTTATGGCTAATAGCTTGTCCAGCTATTATGTGGATTCGCACCATTAGGTTAAGCACCTGAGGTGGTACTGTGGTGTCTTGGTTGCTAGCAACCTGGCAGGCCTCTGGAATGGTCTGCCCAGCCTTAAGGCTCGCTGTGTCTAGCACAGGAGTATCCTTTGTGGCTGGTTTGAGGGACCACAGCACCTTGTTGATGGTGTCCACGTGAACACCTAACCTTACCAAAATGTCAGAGCCTATGTAGGATGCATGTGGTAAGTTTTGGATAACGAGAAATGGGTGAACCAGTTCTCGTTGATTCCAGTTCAGTTTTAGGTTAATGACTCCTTCTGCGGTCATTACCTGTGAACTATTGGGAACTAATGGAAAGCGGAAAGCTTTTTTAATTAGTTCTAGACCAACGTGTTTGTGAACCAAGGTTTCGTAGAAAGCTCGGTTAATTGCTGATTTATCTGTCCACAGAGACAGTACAGCATCGTTGGTGTGGGACCCTTGGATCTCTACACCCTTAACTACCAGTGGTAGGTAGTGTTTGGTGAACTCTGGCTGTTCCAGCTCACAAAGGAGGCTGTCTTGTTGAGTCAGAGTTTGGACCACTTGGGTTTCTTTGGTTTCACATGGTGTTAGAGGAGTACTCACCGGGCTCGTGTCCTCGGCTGAGGAGTCCTTTGTGCCTTCCGCGGTACCTGCTGTTGGGCAGTCTGTGTCACACTCCGGAGGCGTATCTATTGGCAGTGGTTTGCTCACTGTTGTCCACATTGTTTGATCACCATAATCTATAATCGCGTTAAAGCGATTTATAAAATCCTGGCCAACCAAAAATGGGAATGAGTCAACATGGGTCACGTGTACCGGGTGGTACAGTGTCATATTGCCAATCTGCATGTGAACCATTGCTATAGCTGTCAGGGTTGTTTTCATTTCTGAGAGACCCTGCATTTCTATAGCACATTCAGAGAGAGGTATTATCCTGTTAACACTGGCAGCGGCCGTCCTCAGCTCCTCGAACAGTTTAGCTGACATAATTGTTATGTCTGCCCCACCGTCCAAGAGTGCTTCGTGTGTGAGGACACCTTCGAGTGTTACTGACAGGTACGCCTTTTTGGCGGCCCCCTTTCTGATAAAGTTACACAGAAACCTTTTGGTTTTTTTCTGACGCTTCTTCACGCGTTCAGATTTATCTGTGTAATCTTGATTTGTCTGAACCGTCAGCACAGCAGAAGCTGTTTCTGAGTGTTCAGCTTGCGATGACTCGTCATCGTTTGTGTGTGTGTTTACCCCCCCTTCTTCTGATGAGGGGTTGTTTGAGGCAACAACGATTATGTCTTGGTGTGTTTCACCGACATCTGTTATGTTGTCATTCGCGCCATCAGATGTAATGGGAATTACATCACTGCAAAGTGCTCCTGGTTGGGTTCCCGTGTCAGTGTGTTTCAAAGTTTCTAACAACCTGCGTATTTTCTCTGTCTCTTCCGAGTTTAGAGGTGTAGGGCCTTGTTTCTGGAACTTTTGTGATTTTTTCGCCTCGGTTCGTTTCGTCCGAGGTGGGGGACGGTCGGGTACGTCTTTCGGGGGTTCCTTTACGTACTGCCCCTGCCGATATGGTTTCTCATATCGTTGCGTCCTGCGCTCACCCCATTTACGATAATCACGTTCATCCTCTGAAAGAGGAGCATTTTTGTCCCAACGTGCACCTTCATTACGTGGTTTGTTATTTTGAACAGACTGTTTTCTCTCTTTCTTAGGAGGAGGTGGCGAAGCACGTCGTCCTTCTAGTTCAAGAGAGTGGGGTTTAACCTTTACATTAGGAAACACTTCAATGGGCGTCTTATCATGAGAACATGCTTCAAACACATTCACAGCACACTGTTTAATCTCACTGATGGATTTTTCTCTGAAATTTGCCATCATTTGTACTGATTTTTTAAAATCAGAGTGGAGATTTTTGGTGAAAACAAACTTAAAACCATCATCTTCTTCCATTCCGGTCTCATTTCTGTTACCAAAATAAGCTTGGAAGATTCTTTTGTAATAAACTTTTGGATGTTCATTCTTGCCCTGCGTGACCTTGTCAGCGGCTGGAAAACCAGCAGGTCCCGTGCAAGAGTCATACTCTTTGATCAGAGCCTCACACAGAAGGTTGTAATCCCTCCTCGTTGCATCTGGCAGACGCTCGATGAAGGTGAACACCTCTCTGTCCGAAGTGAGTCGTATCAGACTGATTTTATCCTCTACCGTAGCATTAGGATAAGCTCTCAATCTGAAATCCAGATCTTTGAGATACGCTTTTGTTCCTGCCGACCCCATAGGGCCGGGAACGAAACGTTGTACATATTTTGAGACTTTCTGCAAATCATCCATTGAAGGAGACTGTATCAACGGTCTCACATGCGTGATTGGTGCAGATTGGTCAAGTCCTGCCCCTACCGCCCATGGTGGGGGTGGGGGTGGCTGGTAAGGAGGAAGAGGTACATATCGGTGCAGTTCTGTCCCTACCGCCCATAATGGTGGTGGGGGTGGGGGCATGGTGTCAGGAGGGAGAGGTACATATTTGTGCAGTTCTGTCCCTACCGCCCATGGTGGGGGTGGGGGTAACGGCGTGTTGTCCGGAGGAAGAGGTGCAACAGCATCTGACTGGAGAGTTTGTGGCTGTCTCGGACCCTTAGACTGTTCGTCTTTGAGTCTCAGACCAGGCCGCCCCATATCAGAAATCTGGTTTATAGCTGTAGCTAAATTCTCCTCACAAGCTTTCAGGTCCTCCTGTGATGTCTGATATTTTTTTACTAAAGTCAGCCATCGTTGGAGTGATTCCGTCTTGTCTGCTTTGCAAGCGTCCAGCTCCTTCAATGCGGTCTGTAACTGTGCTTGTAGCACATCGTTATCTGCACGCACGGATTGGTACGCTTGTTCTTTATCCCTAATCTTCCCTTCATATGATTGAGCCTGTTTTAACAGCTCAGTCTTTAAGTGGTCACTTGCTTCCGATAGTGATGCTTCGAGTACTTCTAGTTTGCTGTTCAACACAGCAATTTCTGTACTTGTATCTTGCTGTAACTGAAACATCTGTTCATAATGTTTCGTCATGAGGACCTCGTGTTCATTTCTAAATTGACGGACGTATTCTTCCGTCTTTTGAGCCAAATCTATTTCACTGTCTAACCTTTGTTTGATTATAACAGTTTTATCAACGGCCTTATAGAATGATTCTTTCAGCAAGATTGCAATTTTAGCCAGCTTTTCATAACTGGACTTTGTGATTTCTGCAGAGGTCACACTTTCTGCAACCTCCTTCAGATTGTGCACTAACTCTTTTGGGTTCATGCGCTCTGTCTGAGTCATAAATGGATGTAAGGACTCTCCGAGAAGCGCGAGCGCATTCTCCAAGTAGTCCTCCATTCCCTTTATGTCAACATCTTGTTCTAACGCACCTGCCATGTTTTCACTGTATAGCAATTTATCTGTTTGAACAGTTGCAAGCTTTAGATATTTTACAGGTAAATATTTGTATTCAAGTCAATGAGTTTTCACACTTATTTTAGCTTTGGGTTTACACAGAAGTACTGTTATAAGTCACTTATTCAACTGTGGGTACCTTTCTCAGGTTTTACCCCAATTCATGAATATTTAAGTAAATGCTCTTTCAGCAGTGTTACTTTTTGTGCTTATTTTCCACAGATACTAGAGTACCAAGCTGTTTTTAGTGTATTTACTCTAAAACACTGAATTTTTTATAAACCTGCAAATTTTCTTTTAGTCTCACAGCAATATTAGTTTAAAACATATTTTAAACCGTTCTGTTCCAGAAATTTGCTATTTTAAACAGTTACTCATCAACCCAGGTGGGTGAAAAGAGAAAAGAATTTGATGATGAGGAATACTCAGTCTTTCTTCAGAAAAACTGTCTTTGCTCCTGTATAGCTTCTATTTAAAATTAAATAGAGAGATATTTTATTTAGGTGGTAAATTAAACAGAAAATCTCTTTTTCCTGATAAATTTACTCTTATTTAGTGATTTTGCAATTAAACGTGTATTATCCTTCAAGCAAAATGAGTAAACTGTTCAACTCTGTGAATATTTGTAACTGTATCTGTTTTAAAAAGTTAATGTTTATTTTTGTACCTTATTTTTAAAGGATTAACAGTGAAATAAACTTTTTGGTGAATGCTTCTTTGCATAAATACCTATTACTTTTTAAAATGTAAGATAACAGTGTTTTATTCAGCTTTGAGGAAGTTTGTTAACTCAGAATTTGCCTTACAGAAAAATAAAAAGACGTTTAATTTCACTCTTTACCTAAAAACGAAGTGAAATCTGTGATCTCACGTCTCGCCAGGAGATGTCAGTATTTCCTCAACAATTATAACTCCGTCACTTTTTGTGTTGTCCACTAGGGGTGCTATAACTTCCTGTGGCGTTCGGTTGACATCCTGTTGTTAGCCGCTTAGCTTGAAGTTAGCTTCGGCTAAGCTCGGTCAAAATCAACATTTCTGAACGGATTTTTTACACAAACGTGGCAAAAGTTTTTGCAATCAGACTTTATAGCTTGAACATGAGTGTTTGGGACTGATAGTAGCTTCATTTAGTGATTTTAAGCGTAGTTTTAAGCTCCGGTCGTTAGCTTGTTAGCTTAAAATTAGCATCGCTAGCTTTGTTTAAAAACATCGTTTTTTGGCGAATTTTAAACTCTAACGTAGCAAAATTTCAGCAAGCAGGCTTCGAAGCACTTGACCAGCGTGTCAAAACCACATTAAAGTTACTTTTCAGCTTTAAAAAGCAGATTTTATTTCCCTATGAAAATGAATTTCATATCCGGGTCACGTGACTGAAATCACCAATGGCAGCAGCGTAGGGTGAGAGGAAGTGACGTAGCCACGTCAGTCAAACCTTCAACCAATGAAAGCGCTCCACAACAGCGAATTCAACCAATCAGGAAGCGTGTTCTCCAACTAGCAAGTTAGATTAGCGTAAAATAGTTCGTCACTTTTTCGTCTTTTAAACCATCAAAATGCACTTTTTCTGCTAAAAATTGTAACGAAACAACTTCTAACTGTGTTCTGAGATGGCACTCAGCTTTTAAAACGTTTATCCATCTGTTCAAAATACTCGTTCAAACTGAACAGAACCGAACTGGTCACAGCCGGGTCTTAAAGCAGAACCTCGTACTTTTTAGACAGAATAACGTCTTCCACAGCTCATTAGCTCTTAGTTACACATAACAGACGTACCATTTCAGCTTACACAAGACTTATGACACAATTTCAGCTTTTAAAACATTGCCAGCCCAACGCTTAAACATGCAGCGTTTAGTTGCAGAGTGCAGCTCCAAGCGCGCAGCTCAGCCGCTGCGTAAACTTTACAGCTCATCAGCTGTTACTCTTTCACCATGCCAACACGTAAAATCAATTTACACACGGATTTAACAGTCATTCATGAAATTCGTACGAGGCCACCAGTTGTAGTGAGTCACGTGAGGTACGTGTCACTTGTTGTATGACAAATAT
>NW_023620617.1:0-6491 GCF_014905685.2 Nematolebias whitei
ATTTACATTGATATATTGCAGCATAGTTTTCTTATAAATATGCTACATTAATTTGTGGCGAGCTAGCCAGGAGTGAGTTTGTACAGACCTGAAGTATTGCAGTTGCTATTTTTTTGTTGCTAGCATGGATGCCTTGATGACATATGGGGTTAAAATATCTAATGCTGTATTGATTAAATATGCAACAAACACAGAAACTGATAATGAGGTAGCTGATTTTCTGACTGGTTATGGGTCAATGGAAAAGTTTGAATTTATAACTGATTCTGACTCAGATTTTCATAATTGCATAATTTTTGAGTTTGCGTCAGGGAGTGCGTTAGAGAGGTTGCGTGAAATCTTGCCGTACTCGTATAGTTGCAAAACTGGAAAACCTACTTATGAAATTGAAGAACTGTCAGTGGTTTGCTCTGAGTTAGAAACCAAACTAAAAACTCAAACTTACCTGAGTGAAATGAAAAACTTGGCTAAGCTTACAGGTCAGAATTATGCAGATATCTTTAAGAGTGTAATGTCTCTACTGGGTCAGTCCATCACTGAACTGTGTCCAGCTCCATCTTCAGTGAAGACTCCTTCTGATGAAGAGGATTCAGCCATGGCTGATCCCAGTAAAACATCACAGATGGCAACCAAGAGTGCTATTCATCTCAAACCAGAAGATGTCACTGCAGATGATGAGGAGCTGCCACACAGCCAACCTGACCCTACAGCCCATTACACATCACGACCTTCAGGACCTGTGCCAGCCATGTCTTTTCCAAATGTCAACCCACCGGAAGTGCAGAGGTATGTGGTTGAGCATATCATGAAAAGTGATGACAATGCAATGCACATGTCCTCATTAAAACTAAGATCATTTTCTGGTCGAACCCCAAGACCACAACATGAAATAGATTATGAAACTTGGCGATCTGGTGTTGACCTTCTGTTAAAAGATCCTGCTGTGTCAGACCTGCAGCGTTCAAGAAAGATATTTGACAGTCTACTACCACCAGCTGCAGACATGGTTAAACATCTTCAACCAGATGCACCTCCTCTGAGTTACGTCAAAATCCTTGATTCTGCCTATGGAACAGTCCAAGATGGTGATGAACTGTATGCCAAATTCATGGAGCAGTTTCAAGACGCAGGTGAAAAACCATCAGTTTATTTACAACGCTTGCAAGTGACTTTGAACCATGCTGTGAGGAGGGGTGGTGTATTATCTGCTGATTTTGAAAAACATTTGTTGAATCAATTCTGTCGTGGCTGTTGGGATAACACCTTGATCTCTGAGCTCCAACTTAAGCAGCGCAAATCAAACCCACCATCTTTTGCAGAACTGTTGTTGTTGTTGAGAACAGAAGAAGACAGAGAAGCTGCTAAAGCTCAGCGTATGAAACAGCACCTGGGTTCTAGTAAACCCAGAGCTAGTGTGCATTCACATCATGTTTATGCTTCAGTTGAAGAAAAGAGTGCTTATGATAACCTGACTGCCGTCACCCAACACCTTGCTAAGCAGTTAGCTGATGTGCAGAAACAGCTGGCTACTCTTACCACTGGTCAGAAACAGTCTGTTTTGCCAAAATCTATGCATGTTGTGAAGTTCAATCAGTCCCCGCAGACTAGTAAATGTGCATCTCAACCCTCTCACAAAAGTGCAGCTTTACCACCTAAGCCAGGTTACTGCTATCAGTGTGGGGAAGATGGACATATAAAACCAAAGTGTGACAATCCTCCTAATCCTTCACTTGTTGCTGCTAAGAAGAAGCAGTTTATGGAAAAGCAGAAGAAGTGGCAGAAAATGAACCCTCAGAGTGCCCTGTCGTTAAACTGAGCCAGGTTCTCGGTGAGGGGCGACCGGGAACTGCAGAGGACCAGCACAGTCCCACTAAGCAGACATCTTTGAGATGTACAAATCCGTCTTACCCAACTTCTGAGGCTACAGAATTGCCACGAGGTTTGATTGGCTCAAAATGTACTGGTCAAGTAACAATAGCTGGTCAGCAAGTTCAATGCCTGTTGGATACAGGATCACAAGTTACTACAATACCAGTTTCATTGTATAACCAGCATTTTTCTCATCAGCCTGTGAAACCATTAAATGAGCTGTTACAAGTAGAGGGAGCTGCAGGCCAAGCTGTCCCATACTTGGGTTACATAGAGATGTCAGTTACTTTTCCTAAAGAGTTTATTGGCACAGATTTAGATGTTTGTACTCTGGCACTTGTGGTTCCAGATGTTAAAAGTGGAAATCAGTCCCAAGTTCTGGTTGGAATGAACACTCTTGATTCATTATATGATAAATATTTGAAAGATGAAAGTGTTAGCTTTAGCCCAGTTGAGTATGGCTACAAAGCAGTTCTCCAGTTGCTTCAGTTGCGTCACCAGCATACCCAAGAGCCCAGTGTATGTGATGTAGCACTAGATAGTGAAACACCTGTTGTTTTTCCAGCAGGCCATACTATGGTTCTGAAAGGCTATGCCTGTACCAGTTTGCTGCCGGTTAGCAGTTGGGCATTGGTTGAGAAACCATCTACTCCCTTGCCGGGGGGATTGTGTGTGAGGAATTGTTTAGTGTCATTGCCCAATCATACACCTCACGAGATTCCAGTGGTTATCACAAATGAGTCAAAGCAGAGCATAACATTGTCACCGCCTGCTATTATTGCAGAAATTACAGCATCACCCGCACTTCTGTCTGAGGTCTCCTGCTGTAATGTGCAGCTCACGAGCACTGACAAAGTTGATCTCCAGTTTGAATTTGGAAATTCTCCAATTCCTCCTGATTGGAAAGAGAGAGTTATTTCTAAACTCAAAGAAATACCAGAGGTGTTTTCTCACCATGACCTTGATTTTGGATGCACAGATCGGGTGAAGCATCATATCCATCTTCAGGATGAGACTCCCTTTAAACATCGTGCTCGCCCTATCCATCCAAATGACATTGAGGCTGTTCGCAATCATTTGCGAGACCTTCTGGAGACAGGAGTAATAAGGGAATCGGAATCACCATTCTCTTCACCGATCGTAGTCGTTCGGAAAAAGAGTGGGGATGTTCGGCTTTGTATAGATTATAGAAAGCTGAACCTCCAAACCGTAAAAGATGCTTATGCATTACCAAATTTGGAAGAGTCATTTTCAGCCCTCACTGGTTCACGATGGTTCAGTGTTCTTGATCTGAAGTCAGGATATTATCAGATAGAAATGGAAGAAGGTGATAAGCCTAAAACTGCATTTGTGACTCCACTCGGGTTTTGGGAATTCAATAGAATGCCCCAAGGCGTGACTAATGCACCCAGTACTTTCCAGCGCCTTATGGAAAAGTGTATGGGTGATTTGCATTTAAAAGAAGTTCTGGTTTTCTTGGATGATTTGATTATCTTCTCTGACACCTTAGAAGAACACGAGAGTAGGTTGTTAAAAGTATTGCATCGACTTAGGGATTATGGTCTTAAATTATCACCACAGAAATGTAAGTTTTTCCAAACTTCTGTGCGTTATTTGGGTCATGTAGTTTCTGAACATGGGGTTGAAACAGATCCAGAAAAAATTAGTGCTTTAAAATCCTGGCCAGTTCCTCAAACTTTAAAAGAACTGCGATCATTTCTTGGCTTTGCAGGCTATTATCGCAGGTTCATCAACGGCTATGCTGTTATTGCTAAACCTTTAAATGACCTGACAAAAGGGTATCCCCCTGCCCGCAAATGTGGCAATAAAGCAACCATCACTATGAAAAGCCATGATGCAAAGAAACCTTTTGAGGAAAGATGGACTGCACAGTGCCAATCTGCTTTTGACACACTGATTGACAGATTGACGACAGCCCCAGTACTTGGTTTTGCCGACCCAAGTCAACCTTACATTCTGCATACGGACGCTAGCACCATTGGGCTTGGAGCTGCTCTTTATCAAGAACAAGAGGGGAAGCTACGAGTTATAGCATATGCTAGCCGTGGGTTGTCTGCTAGTGAAGCAAGATATCCGGCCCATAAATTGGAATTTTTAGCTTTAAAATGGAGCGTAACTGAAAAATTCCATGACTATCTTTATGGCTCCAGCTTCACTGTTGTTACAGATAACAATCCATTAACTTATGTCTTGACTTCTGCTAAACTTGATGCTGCTAGTCATCGATGGCTTGCTGCACTATCTACATATGACTTTAAATTGCAGTACCGTGCAGGCAGCCAAAACCGAGATGCTGATGCCCTCTCCAGGAGACCACACCCCCAGACACCTGATCCACAGAAAGAATGGGCTATGGTGCAACAGTTCATCACAGCACATATGAATGATGCTGCGGAACTCACCTCAGATGTGGTAAGAGCCATTTGTCACAGCTGCCTGCTGAGAGGCCAAAGTCCAGATGGTCCTTTGGAGGAGAACATTACTTTGGTTGAAACTATGAGTATGACTCCTACAGTTCTCCCTGATTTGTACATTGATGAATCTCAAGGGGGGGTTGCTAGTACTTCCGTCACTGTCCCCTCATGATATCAGGGAGAAACAAAGAGCTGATCCTGTTTTGAGAGAAGTTATTCATCAGCTTGAAACGGGAGAGAAAATCCCTTCAACTGCCAGGGCTGAGCTTCCTGACCTTCCACTGGTGATGAGAGAATGGAAACGCCTTGAACTAATAGACGACATCCTATACAGAAGAAGGCAGGAAGGTGAGGTCCTATCATTTCAGCTCGTGTTGCCGGAAGAATGTCGTTCTGTTGTTCTTTCGGGTCTTCATGATGACATGGGCCACATGGGAGTTGAAAGAACACTTGACCTTGTAAGATCTAGATTTTTCTGGCCACGTATGTCTGTAAGTGTCGAAAACAAGATTAAAACCTGCAATCGCTGCGTTCGCCGGAAAGCCTTGCCAGAACGAGCTGCACCATTAGTGAACATCCAGACCAGTCGGCCACTTGAGCTCCTGTGCATGGATTATCTATCGATTGAACCTGATAAAAGCAACACTAAAAACATTCTTGTTCTCACAGACCATTTTACTAAGTACGCTATGGCTTTTCCAACAGCCAATCAAAAGGCAAAAACCATTGCAAGATGTTTGTGGGAGAATTTTGTTGTACATTATGGGTTTCCTGAGCGCCTGCACACGGACCAAGGGCCTGATTTTGAGTCGCATCTCATTAAAGAGCTCTGCAACATTGCTGGCATTAAAAAGTCACATACCACGCCTTACCATCCCCGTGGGAACCCTGTTGAGAGGTTCAATAGAACTTTGCTCAGCATGTTGGGTACATTGGAACCAGAGCAGAAAACTAGGTGGAAAGAGTATGTCAAACCACTTGTTCATGCTTATAATTGCACCCGAAATGAGACTACAGGTTTTACTCCATATGAGTTGATGTTTGGTCGTTGTCCAAGACTTCCTGTTGACATGGCCTTCAATTTACCTGTCAGAGATCCATCATCCAAGTCACACTCTCAATATGTGCAGAACCTGCATTCTCGGCTGAAGGAAAGTTTTCAGTTAGCTTCCAAAAATTCAGAAAAAATGGCAAGAAAAAACAAGATTCGCTTTGATAAAAGAGTGAAATCAGTCAGTCTTGAAGAAGGTGATCGAGTATTGGTCAGAAATGTGAGGCTCAGAGGCAAGCATAAACTGGAGGATAAGTGGGAGACAAACATCTATATTGTGATTGGTCGTGTGGGTGATCTTCCTGTGTATGTTGTCAGACCAGAAACGGATCCCTGTGGAGGAACCCGAACTCTGCACCGCGACCTTCTTCTTCCGTGTGGATTTCTTCCTCAGACTGAAGAAGTTGACCAGCCAGATCCTACACCTGCTTGGATGCCTCGAACCCGCAGTCTCCAGGAACTAGTGGAGGATCTGGAGGAAAGTCTGGATGAAGAGGATGAGGAATGGAGCGCACCCCAGTTTTCATTTTTACCAACTGTGAAGGTCAGTGTTGAGGGTACAGTTCCTGCCAAGCCCATGAACAGAGTTCCAGTTCCTGAGACGGAAAGGCAGAATTCCTCACTTGACGTGGATAAGTCGTCTCTACTGACTGATGCTGTGGGTTTATCTCCAGCCCTGGAAGAAGTTCAAGATCAGCTTGACTCAAGAAATTCACCTGAGCCTGAACATGTTCCTGATCTTAGTGCATCTGAGGAAGATTTGGAGTTCCATGGCCCAGTAGAGACATTACCAGATTTGACCACATCCTCACCGTATTCCACTGAATCATCTGTAGTTGGTCCTGAGGCTAGTGATGGGTTGGAGGCTGAACAGTCAATACGTCGGTCTAATCGACAGCCAAAACCAATTAAGCGCCTTCAGTATGCTGGGTTAGGCAATCCATTAATTTCTGTAGTGCAAACTCTTTTGCATAGCTTAGCTGCAGCTTATGATGAAATATTTGCTGAACCTGCCTCAGGTGCTCCTGTATGCTCTACTGTCCAGATAATTTAGCATGCACCGGCGTTGCATGGATTTAAGGGGGGAGGGTGTAACCCGGGTATAGATTTTAAATTTCTATTCTGTCATTTCACTT
>NW_023620618.1:0-6489 GCF_014905685.2 Nematolebias whitei
ACTGTTTTGTATGACAAACCAGTGACAAGGATGCCTGTAGCGCCAGCACTTGATGACATCACACATGCCACTGAGTTTGGATTTGTGAAAATTTACAAATTTCCACTATTCGAGTGTTGTCATGGGGCAGCACGGTGACGCAACTGGTAGAGCTGCTGCCTCTCAGCGAGCAGGTCCCTGGTTCAAACCCCGGTCCAGGGGCCTTTCTGGGTGGAGTTTGTATGTTCTCTCCGTGCATGCGTGGATTTTCTCCGGGTGCTCCGGTTTCCTCCCACTGACCAAAAACATGCATGTTAGACTGAATGGTAACTCTAAATTGTCCCTAGGTGTGAGTGAGAGAGTGAATGGTTGTTTGTCTCGTTTGTCTCTATGTGTCCCTGTGATGGACTGGAGACCTGTCCAGGGTGTACCCCGCCCCTCGCACAGTGATTGCTGGACATGGGCACCAGCGACCCCCGTGACCCAAAATGGAATAAGCGGGTAAAGATAATGGATGGATGGATGGATGGATGGATGGATGGATGGAGTGTTGTCATTGTGTTAGAGAAAGTAAATGTCATGATTTGACATTAAACATAATACAAATTGAAGTGTTACATCCTTGTCAGTCCCCATTTTGGCATGTGCATTTGGTAGCAGGCCAAATTGACAAAGACCATGCAGATTCATTCAACCTTTATTTAGACAGTTAGATCCCATTGAGCCTCGAGGACTCATTTACAATAGAGACCTGATTTCAACAAAGAGTGATGACAACAATGGACAACAGCGATAACAATAGACAGTTATAAAAAGCATAAAGATTTATTTATTTATTATTAATTAAAAAGATTAATGTAGTATTTTAATTTCAAAGCAGATTAAGTTATGTAGTCTCTGTAAGTAGGTCTAGGGGTAAAAAATATTGGTATTAGTATCGGTCATCGGCCAAAAAAAGTTTTAACATATCGGCATATCGAATATCAGCCAAAAATCCAATATCGTGCATCCCTAGTTACAACCTGATAAACAAGAGTACAGCTACCAGCACATAAAACACCCATCAAACTGTCGATGGCCTGGACAAGCAAAAATCTTCTATAATATTTGTCCTTGATTTGTCAACTTGACCTTGGAGCTGGGGTGATGAAAGTGTACATGACTCTCCGTCTAGTGATGATCCATTTGTGTATGAAGTTTCAAATTATCTTGTGCGGATTAGAAGTTATGAGTCGAACAAAAGAAAGTTAACAGATGGCCAGATGGACGCAGACTGTACCATAACATGTCCTACCTTTGACGGCGTATCGTAAAAACTAGTAAGATATACTTATACCAAGACAGTATAAAAATTCACGTGACTTTAATTTTTTGAGGCAGAACAATCCTTAAAAGCCAACAACTTAACCATATTTGCCTTAAAAGTGTATAATAAAAAAGCTCAACTGTTTCTACAGATAAAAGCTGAAATCACTGGGTTTTATATTCAAATATTAATAAAATGTGTTCTAGTTTAAACATAGCAGGGTGTACATGCTTCATTCTGCTGCGTTTTTATTCTTTTCCAAAATGGAAATACATATATTTATATGAGTCTTTCCCCCTACAGTTACAAAGCCAAGCTCTTACCTCAGAAAGCATGCTGAGGTGCAATTTCATGAGAAAAATCGCACGCAGTGCCAGAGTAGTTACCATCTATAACCTACAATTATGGTTGGCCTTATGTCATATTGTCCCAAAAGTCTTTATGGAAGGAATCTGGTTTCTATGGGAATGCTTCTACATACAGTCACGGCAAATACAAATGTATTACTGCACTACAAACTGAAAACACAAGATGGCACAGACAGAAAGCTGATTTTTAACTCTGGTCACTTTGCTCATTGAAACCACGTACAGTTAAATTCCATGACATTGATTATCTCATCACATTGAAAGCTGTCATAAGAGCAGGATGGATCCAACTGAAGGTGAACAGCTCTCGAAGGTAATTTGTTAGAAGGAAGAAAAACGCCTAAACAACTTTGAAAAGAACCATAGAGCTAAATGGATAGGTTACATCATTAAAAACGTGAGCCAGAGGCTTAAACCTGAGAAGGTTCTGCATACAACCCCAGCATACACATAAAAAAGAAATGCTCATTTGCATTTTGTTTTGCCAGAATAATAAAAACCATGACAACATATGCTTCATTTAAACAATAAATGCCAGAGGAAATGATTGATTTCTTCCCCCACCTTCAAAAATGAATGTCTGTAGAAACTCCCCTAACTAATGATTTAGGTATATAGTTTGCCACAGACATAAAAAATTAAATAACTAAAATGTCATAAGAAATGAAAATCTATTGTTTGTTTTATTTCACCTTTATAAACTGAATTGTATGCCTTGAGTCACTGATGTTTAAGTGAATTACACAAGTTTATTAACTGACCTTTTTAGTACTATTAAGTCAGTGATACTAATACTCACTACAATCATGTTTTAGTCCTGATAACATAAAAATTTCAGCAAAAAAAAAGGTTAAATCATGTAATCTGGACAAGTTTATTTAAGGGAGAAACATTTCCTCTTCCATCCAGAAGACTTTGTCAGTCTGCGACCTGCCAACCAGATCTATCACATAATGTCAAAAACAGGTTTTTGCACGCAGAATAAAGCCAGACAACCATAGTGTAAAACCAACAGAAACAATATTTATTGAGTTGCAGTCGCAGGACTGAGTCTGGGTAAAGCTGCGAGAACACGTCTACACAGGCAAGAGAGGAGAGAGTGACCTGTCAGCGTCTGCAGCAATGACGTCACTGGCTAAAGTGCAGAGCAGCTACGGAGGAGCACTGCAATAACGTAGTATGTGGTGGGCAAATCCAAGAGTGGGGTTGCAGGGTTCAGGAGACAAAGCAGGGGTCATACACAGGAAGGTCAGACGTCCAGATACAAAAAATGAGGTGTAATAGTATAGCAGAAGCAGGAAGTCATTATCGTGGGCAGAAGGAGTAGTCCAAATCAGGCAAGGGGCAGGAAAAATGAACAATCCAGGAAACAGGTGTGAGGTTGTAATCCAGAGAGCAAGGCATGAACGTCAGGCGTGAAACAGGAACAAGAAATGACTTGATACGTCAGGGACCATGAAAGGTTTAATAATCTGGCGGACATAGGGAGTGAGCATTCAGAAAACAGGTGAGCGGCATAAGGGCTGATTGCGGAGCATAAGCTGAGGGGGCATGTGACGGTTGACAGGAGCACAAAGATGTGACACATGACAGGAGCAAGGAAAACAAAACATGATGACAGAGAGGAGCAGTAACCTGACATGAGGGGCTGTGAGAGAGACAGACACAAAGGATGTGAGCATGGCATGAAACGGCAGAGACGTGAGCAGATGGGGGGGGGGGGGAAGCAGAGACTGCCGATAATGGCACCTAAGTATAAAATGGTAAATGGACTGCACTTATATAGTGCTTTTCTATTTTATCAAGATACTCAAAGCGCTTTACACTTCAATCTGTGTCCTCATTTACCCATTCATACAGCACTGTACAAAAACTAATCAGTGCGATCACATTTGTATACCTATGGGACATACATCGGAGGCAATGAGGAGTTCACCGTCTTGCCCAGGGACACTTCGGCATGTGACTGCTGGTGGAATTGACCCCCCAACTCTTGCGTTGGAGGGCGACTGCTCTAACCACTCAGCCACAGCCGCCCCAAGTATAAAAACCTTGCGTACATTGTATCCTATAAGTATGATAAAAGAAAGTCCACATTCTGTCTATTCAAGTGTTTCACATATCAGGAGGTAATGAAAATGATCTGGTCTTTACCAGGTTCTACAATAATTTAAATCTAACTTCAAGAGTACTAAAACACACAGCAGATCCCACTCTGTCATTATTAATTAATTAATTAAATCATTGTGTCATCATAAGATTTATTAGGCAAAGTAGCAGCCAAGCATTCGTCCTCAAATGTATCCATTTAGAAGATCAGCAGCAAATGTGACATATGTAGAAAAGCTTGAGTTTTGGTAGTTTGTTGTTGTGACACGTATAGATGTGTGTTAACCCTGTGCCAAAGAAGAAAGACAACAGCAATGACAGACAAGCTACTGTTGAAGCTAATTAATCTGAGGAAGGTTATATGACCATTTATGGATGTAGAGTCTATCATGTCACAATGAGAAAATAATTCACAAGTGGAAAATATTTAAGACAGCTGCCATTCTTTTCATGAATGATTATTCTAGCAAATTCACCCAAAGGTCTGACCATTCAATCGTCAGAGAAAAAACTAACTAGAGCTCTGTCTCAAACTCTACAAAAATGTTAAAGATCACGGTATTACAATTAGAACAATTAATAAATGAGTAAGGTTTGTTTTGTTGGGTACGAGAAAAAATATATCTTCTCTCTAAAAGGAACAAGGAAGCATGACATAGGTTTGCAAAGTTGCATCTGAATAAACCGCAAGACTTTTGGAACAATGTCCATTGAACAGATGCCATCAAAGTAGAAGAGAAGTCTGTGAAATTAGAATTGTCTTTTATATTTGTGAACCTTTTACATAACCCCTGCACATTTCAACATTAGCAAAAAAAAAAACTGGTCCAGGATCTTTGTGTCCACTTGCAATGACAAAAACTAACCGTCTGCCGAGATGTATTGCCTCAAATTACGTCCCGAGTTTTTCCCCCTCCACTTCTGTTGCTGCTGGCACTTTGGGAGGAAAGTGATAGCGAGTGGTGAAAAAGCAAAGTGGCTGAGCTTTATGACCTATTGCCTTGTCTGCCGTCTGCGGGGATCAATTAGTCTTCCTTCTGTAATGGCCGAGAGCAGAAAAACACTCAAAACATATACTTTCTCTGGAGTAATAACTAGCTTCTAGTGTCTAGGCAGCAGTGCACTGGTGCTCTGTTTGTCAGATTGTGGCTCATAATACAAGTGTCAGACACATTGTTCACAAATGCAAGAACATCACATTTGTCCCAACAGTGAAAAAGCCCAATTATAAAGCTTTCGGCTTTTACTCGGCTATAATTCACCAAAGCTACAGTTCTCCAACACATAACATATGTTCCCGGCTGTTGTTTCTGTACGGCTGTGATTGACTTCAGGAAGAATGGAGTGGAGGCTGTGGAGCTGACACCATCAAAGCACCGTATTTATTGTATCGCACCCAAGAGGTAAACAGCATACGTTTTAAGTCTTTTTCCACGCTATATGTTGTCACAGAGCAACACAAAGTCCATCTTCTGAGCTAATCAATGCCTTTTCTTCTGGCAGCCTCGGGGCTTTCTGGCAGAGGCCAGGGAGAGAAAAACGTTTGTTTACCATGAAAAAGGGAAGAAGAAAAAACCTGCAGCTTTTTTTTATTGTTAACCTTGGGGCCAAATGTGGACAGAACCATTTTCTCTTTTTACCAATTTTCTCTCCCTCTGGTGACAACGTGTTGCCGTCATCAGGAGGACAAATGTTAATTGAGAGCGACACTTGGATATGTTTGTTTTAAAAAGGGTCGTTGCACTCATGAGTAAGAAAACTTTATCAACCTTTGAATGTTTTGGGGTCTACAGACTGTTTAGGGGAGGATATTGAAAGAAAGCACCAAGTAAAATGTACCCTGCTCCTTTTTGTTCATTATATTTAGGGGGTTCAAAATACGTTTAGTGTTTTCTTACAAAACACATCATGCTTGGGAACTTGCTTTGTATTTTTGTATATAAATGAGAGGATATATTGGTAGTGGATGACTCTCAGCTACTACCATACAACTTTTAGCTCAATATCTATAAAACTGAGTGGTGCCATTTTTTTCCTGGCTCCCACATTTATTAAGCATTAGCATGTTTTTATATAAAGGAATTTATCATTGGCTCTTCTAATCCCTGAGGCATCTTTTGTTTCACCATCAATTCATTCATTCGTCAGAAATCCAAGCTTAAGAAGTTCTAACCTTCATGTCTTGTCTGTAGAGGCAGTCAAATATGAAATCTTGGATTTCCAGACTTCTGCTGCTACGTAAAGAAATTAAACTGATACAGAATTCACATACAATACCACCATGTAAACGCTCAGAGTGCACTTAAGACTTCTACAGCAGTTGGCCCTGCATTATTCATTATACAGCTAAAAGGGTTTAGATGCCAGCATGGCCCACACAAGCACTCAAATGTAAAATGTACTGCCACAAACACAGATCCCTGGAACATCCCCAGGCATGAAGTAGGTAGGTGACAGGTGGGCATTCTAGCAAAATAGTAAATATGTACATTAATGCTTCTAAAATATGTCTTTTCTGTTTTGCTTTGAATAGGAATTAGCTTCACATTAGTGATTTCTGCCAGGAGAACCAAGCTCATTTTGTAATTAAAACAGCATTACATGAAGAGATGACCAATTCCATTTGTTAACTCTAAAGTACCTAGTTTCTGTTAGTTTAACAGACTAAGTTAGGTTCAGTATGTCAGGATTTGTTGGACAGGAACGAACCCAATTGTGCAGACAGGA
>NW_023620619.1:0-6489 GCF_014905685.2 Nematolebias whitei
TTTACATTGATATATTGCAGCATAGTTTTCTTATAAATATGCTACATTAATTTGTGGCGAGCTAGCCAGGAGTGAGTTTGTACAGACCTGAAGTATTGCAGTTGCTATTTTTTTGTTGCTAGCATGGATGCCTTGATGACATATGGGGTTAAAATATCTAATGCTGTATTGATTAAATATGCAACAAACACAGAAACTGATAATGAGGTAGCTGATTTTCTGACTGGTTATGGGTCAATGGAAAAGTTTGAATTTATAACTGATTCTGACTCAGATTTTCATAATTGCATAATTTTTGAGTTTGCGTCAGGGAGTGCGTTAGAGAGGTTGCGTGAAATCTTGCCGTACTCGTATAGTTGCAAAACTGGAAAACCTACTTATGAAATTGAAGAACTGTCAGTGGTTTGCTCTGAGTTAGAAACCAAACTAAAAACTCAAACTTACCTGAGTGAAATGAAAAACTTGGCTAAGCTTACAGGTCAGAATTATGCAGATATCTTTAAGAGTGTAATGTCTCTACTGGGTCAGTCCATCACTGAACTGTGTCCAGCTCCATCTTCAGTGAAGACTCCTTCTGATGAAGAGGATTCAGCCATGGCTGATCCCAGTAAAACATCACAGATGGCAACCAAGAGTGCTATTCATCTCAAACCAGAAGATGTCACTGCAGATGATGAGGAGCTGCCACACAGCCAACCTGACCCTACAGCCCATTACACATCACGACCTTCAGGACCTGTGCCAGCCATGTCTTTTCCAAATGTCAACCCACCGGAAGTGCAGAGGTATGTGGTTGAGCATATCATGAAAAGTGATGACAATGCAATGCACATGTCCTCATTAAAACTAAGATCATTTTCTGGTCAAACCCCAAGACCACAACATGAAATAGATTATGAAACTTGGCGATCTGGTGTTGACCTTCTGTTAAAAGATCCTGCTGTGTCAGACCTGCAGCGTTCAAGAAAGATATTTGACAGTCTACTACCACCAGCTGCAGACATGGTTAAACATCTTCAACCAGATGCACCTCCTCTGAGTTACGTCAAAATCCTTGATTCTGCCTATGGAACAGTCCAAGATGGTGATGAACTGTATGCCAAATTCATGGAGCAGTTTCAAGACGCAGGTGAAAAACCATCAGTTTATTTACAACGCTTGCAAGTGACTTTGAACCATGCTGTGAGGAGGGGTGGTGTATTATCTGCTGACTTTGAAAAACATTTGTTGAATCAATTCTGTCGTGGCTGTTGGGATAACACCTTGATCTCTGAGCTCCAACTTAAGCAGCGCAAATCAAACCCACCATCTTTTGCAGAACTGTTGTTGTTGTTGAGAACAGAAGAAGACAGAGAAGCTGCTAAAGCTCAGCGTATGAAACAGCACCTGGGTTCTAGTAAACCCAGAGCTAGTGTGCATTCACATCATGTTTATGCTTCAGTTGAAGAAAAGAGTGCTTATGATAACCTGACTGCCGTCACCCAACACCTTGCTAAGCAGTTAGCTGATGTGCAGAAACAGCTGGCTACTCTTACCACTGGTCAGAAACAGTCTGTTTTGCCAAAATCTATGCATGTTGTGAAGTTCAATCAGTCCCCGCAGACTAGTAAATGTGCATCTCAACCCTCTCACAAAAGTGCAGCTTTACCACCTAAGCCAGGTTACTGCTATCAGTGTGGGGAAGATGGACATATAAAACCAAAGTGTGACAATCCTCCTAATCCTTCACTTGTTGCTGCTAAGAAGAAGCAGTTTATGGAAAAGCAGAAGAAGTGGCAGAAAATGAACCCTCAGAGTGCCCTGTCGTTAAACTGAGCCAGGTTCTCGGTGAGGGGCGACCGGGAACTGCAGAGGACCAGCACAGTCCCACTAAGCAGACATCTTTGAGATGTACAAATCCGTCTTACCCAACTTCTGAGGCTACAGAATTGCCACGAGGTTTGATTGGCTCAAAATGTACTGGTCAAGTAACAATAGCTGGTCAGCAAGTTCAATGCTTGTTGGATACAGGATCACAAGTTACTACAATACCAGTTTCATTGTATAACCAGCATTTTTCTCATCAGCCTGTGAAACCATTAAATGAGCTGTTACAAGTAGAGGGAGCTGCAGGCCAAGCTGTCCCATACTTGGGTTACATAGAGATGTCAGTTACTTTTCCTAAAGAGTTTATTGGCACAGATTTAGATGTTTGTACTCTGGCACTTGTGGTTCCAGATGTTAAAAGTGGAAATCAGTCCCAAGTTCTGGTTGGAATGAACACTCTTGATTCATTATATGATAAATATTTGAAAGATGAAAGTGTTAGCTTTAGCCCAGTTGAGTATGGCTACAAAGCAGTTCTCCAGTTGCTTCAGTTGCGTCACCAGCATACCCAAGAGCCCAGTGTATGTGATGTAGCACTAGATAGTGAAACACCTGTTGTTTTTCCAGCAGGCCATACTATGGTTCTGAAAGGCTATGCCTGTACCAGTTTGCTGCCGGTTAGCAGTTGGGCATTGGTTGAGAAGCCATCTACTCCCTTGCCGGGAGGATTGTGTGTGAGGAATTGTTTAGTGTCATTGCCCAATCATACACCTCACGAGATTCCAGTGGTTATCACAAATGAGTCAAAGCAGAGCATAACATTGTCACCGCCTGCTATTATTGCAGAAATTACAGCATCACCCGCACTTCTGTCTGAGGTCTCCTGCTGTAATGTGCAGCTCACGAGCACTGACAAAGTTGATCTCCAGTTTGAATTTGGAAATTCTCCAATTCCTCCTGATTGGAAAGAGAGAGTTATTTCTAAACTCAAAGAAATACCAGAGGTGTTTTCTCACCATGACCTTGATTTTGGATGCACAGATCGGGTGAAGCATCATATCCATCTTCAGGATGAGACTCCCTTTAAACATCGTGCTCGCCCTATCCATCCAAATGACATTGAGGCTGTTCGCAATCATTTGCGAGACCTTCTGGAGACAGGAGTAATAAGGGAATCGGAATCACCATTCTCTTCACCGATCGTAGTCGTTCGGAAAAAGAGTGGGGATGTTCGGCTTTGTATAGATTATAGAAAGCTGAACCTCCAAACCGTAAAAGATGCTTATGCATTACCAAATTTGGAAGAGTCATTTTCAGCCCTCACTGGTTCACGATGGTTCAGTGTTCTTGATCTGAAGTCAGGATATTATCAGATAGAAATGGAAGAAGGTGATAAGCCTAAAACTGCATTTGTGACTCCACTCGGGTTTTGGGAATTCAATAGAATGCCCCAAGGCGTGACTAATGCACCCAGTACTTTCCAGCGCCTTATGGAAAAGTGTATGGGTGATTTGCATTTAAAAGAAGTTCTGGTTTTCTTGGATGATTTGATTATCTTCTCTGACACCTTAGAAGAACACGAGAGTAGGTTGTTAAAAGTATTGCATCGACTTAGGGATTATGGTCTTAAATTATCACCACAGAAATGTAAGTTTTTCCAAACTTCTGTGCGTTATTTGGGTCATGTAGTTTCTGAACATGGGGTTGAAACAGATCCAGAAAAAATTAGTGCTTTAAAATCCTGGCCAGTTCCTCAAACTTTAAAAGAACTGCGATCATTTCTTGGCTTTGCAGGCTATTATCGCAGGTTCATCAACGGCTATGCTGTTATTGCTAAACCTTTAAATGACCTGACAAAAGGGTATCCCCCTGCCCGCAAATGTGGCAATAAAGCAACCATCACTATGAAAAGCCATGATGCAAAGAAACCTTTTGAGGAAAGATGGACTGCACAGTGCCAATCTGCTTTTGACACACTGATTGACAGATTGACGACAGCCCCAGTACTTGGTTTTGCCGACCCAAGTCAACCTTACATTCTGCATACGGACGCTAGCACCATTGGGCTTGGAGCTGCTCTTTATCAAGAACAAGAGGGGAAGCTACGAGTTATAGCATATGCTAGCCGTGGGTTGTCTGCTAGTGAAGCAAGATATCCGGCCCATAAATTGGAATTTTTAGCTTTAAAATGGAGCGTAACTGAAAAATTCCATGACTATCTTTATGGCTCCAGCTTCACTGTTGTTACAGATAACAATCCATTAACTTATGTCTTGACTTCTGCTAAACTTGATGCTGCTAGTCATCGATGGCTTGCTGCACTATCTACATATGACTTTAAATTGCAGTACCGTGCAGGCAGCCAAAACCGAGATGCTGATGCCCTCTCCAGGAGACCACACCCCCAGACACCTGATCCACAGAAAGAATGGGCTATGGTGCAACAGTTCATCACAGCACATATGAATGATGCTGCGGAACTCACCTCAGATGTGGTAAGAGCCATTTGTCACAGCTGCCTGCTGAGAGGCCAAAGTCCAGATGGTCCTTTGGAGGAGAACATTACTTTGGTTGAAACTATGAGTATGACTCCTACAGTTCTCCCTGATTTGTACATTGATGAATCTCAAGGGGGGTTGCTAGTACTTCCGTCACTGTCCCCTCATGATATCAGGGAGAAACAAAGAGCTGATCCTGTTTTGAGAGAAGTTATTCATCAGCTTGAAACGGGAGAGAAAATCCCTTCAACTGCCAGGGCTGAGCTTCCTGACCTTCCACTGGTGATGAGAGAATGGAAACGCCTTGAACTAATAGACGACATCCTATACAGAAGAAGGCAGGAAGGTGAGGTCCTATCATTTCAGCTCGTGTTGCCGGAAGAATGTCGTTCTGTTGTTCTTTCGGGTCTTCATGATGACATGGGCCACATGGGAGTTGAAAGAACACTTGACCTTGTAAGATCTAGATTTTTCTGGCCACGTATGTCTGTAAGTGTCGAAAACAAGATTAAAACCTGCAATCGCTGCGTTCGCCGGAAAGCCTTGCCAGAACGAGCTGCACCATTAGTGAACATCCAGACCAGTCGGCCACTTGAGCTCCTGTGTATGGATTATCTATCGATTGAACCTGATAAAAGCAACACTAAAAACATTCTTGTTCTCACAGACCATTTTACTAAGTACGCTATGGCTTTTCCAACAGCCAATCAAAAGGCAAAGACCATTGCAAGATGTTTGTGGGAGAATTTTGTTGTACATTATGGGTTTCCTGAGCGCCTGCACACGGACCAAGGGCCTGATTTTGAGTCGCATCTCATTAAAGAGCTCTGCAACATTGCTGGCATTAAAAAGTCACATACCACGCCTTACCATCCCCGTGGGAACCCTGTTGAGAGGTTCAATAGAACTTTGCTCAGCATGTTGGGTACATTGGAACCAGAGCAGAAAACTAGGTGGAAAGAGTATGTCAAACCACTTGTTCATGCTTATAATTGCACCCGAAATGAGACTACAGGTTTTACTCCATATGAGTTGATGTTTGGTCGTTGTCCAAGACTTCCTGTTGACATGGCCTTCAATTTACCTGTCAGAGATCCATCATCCAAGTCACACTCTCAATATGTGCAGAACCTGCATTCTCGGCTGAAGGAAAGTTTTCAGTTAGCTTCCAAAAATTCAGAAAAAATGGCAAGAAAAAACAAGATTCGCTTTGATAAAAGAGTGAAATCAGTCAGTCTTGAAGAAGGTGATCGAGTATTGGTCAGAAATGTGAGGCTCAGAGGCAAGCATAAACTGGAGGATAAGTGGGAGACAAACATCTATATTGTGATTGGTCGTGTGGGTGATCTTCCTGTGTATGTTGTCAGACCAGAAACGGATCCCTGTGGAGGAACCCGAACTCTGCACCGCGACCTTCTTCTTCCTTGTGGATTTCTTCCTCAGACTGAAGAAGTTGACCAGCCAGATCCTACACCTGCTTGGATGCCTCGAACCCGCAGTCTCCAGGAACTAGTGGAGGATCTGGAGGAAAGTCTGGATGAAGAGGATGAGGAATGGAGCGCACCCCAGTTTTCATTTTTACCAACTGTGAAGGTCAGTGTTGAGGGTACAGTTCCTGCCAAGCCCATGAACAGAGTTCCAGTTCCTGAGACGGAAAGGCAGAATTCCTCACTTGACGTGGATAAGTCGTCTCTACTGACTGATGCTGTGGGTTTATCTCCAGCCCTGGAAGAAGTTCAAGATCAGATTGACTCAAGAAATTCACCTGAGCCTGAACATGTTCCTGATCTTAGTGCATCTGAGGAAGATTTGGAGTTCCATGGCCCAGTAGAGACATTACCAGATTTGACCACATCCTCACCGTATTCCACTGAATCATCTGTAGTTGGTCCTGAGGCTAGTGATGGGTTGGAGGCTGAACAGTCAATACGTCGGTCTAATCGACAGCCAAAACCAATTAAGCGCCTTCAGTATGCTGGGTTAGGCAATCCATTAATTTCTGTAGTGCAAACTCTTTTGCATAGCTTAGCTGCAGCTTATGATGAAATATTTGCTGAACCTGCCTCAGGTGCTCCTGTATGCTCTACTGTCCAGATAATTTAGCATGCACCGGCGTTGCATGGATTTAAGGGGGGAGGGTGTAACCCGGGTATAGATTTTAAATTTCTATTCTGTCATTTCACTT
>NW_023620620.1:0-6487 GCF_014905685.2 Nematolebias whitei
AAGAAGAAACCGTCCAGAGGACCTGACTTAACGTTGTTGGATCGTCTTCAGTCATTTCTTCTGTGGTTCAGTGAGACTTGTCGTACTGTGTGCCGGTGGGGTTATAATGTTGGATTAACTAGTTGCTGCCTCCAACCAGTCACCAAAACTATGTAAAATGTTGGTGGAAGACACAGGCAACAATCACAGGATGTCCAACGTTGTTTGGATTCCTTGTGGGGGGGGGGGGGGGTCCTTTTGTTTGTCCCATCTCGGAGCAAAAAGGAGAAATGGAAATACCATCCATCCAACTGTGCATGTTGTGAGCATGATAACTTGAAAAATAAGTGAGGTATCAACTTTTTTGGTGTGCTGCTGCTTCTAAGCATAAGGAAGGTCACTACTGAAAATTGGGTTGTCAAAGATGGCCACCGCCAAATTTGAATACATATATAAACCGACCACTCCAATCATTTAAGGAAATTATACTTTTAAGCAATATAAAAACTAGAAAGGATTGTTTCCTCAAATGACTGGGGTGGCTGAAAATTAATCTATGGATGCCAAGGCCACCACTGGCCACCCCATGGTTCCTCCACTGTACCTAATGGTGGCTAAAATGTCTCCCTCCACTCTACAGGATTCATCACCCTGCTCTGCCTCAGACATGACAAAAACCTCCCTCTGTTCTTCTCCACAGTACATCTCCAACCCACTTGAATATTTTCCACAAAAAGTTTTAGGTTTACTTACATCTTTGTTCAGTTACAGTCCAGAAAAACACTCATCTCCAAAACTACTAACACTAACTACTCAAATCCAGGGGTGGAAGTAACGAATTACAAATGCTCACATTACTGTAAGTAGATATTTTTGGGTACTTGTACTTTTATGAGTATTTCTTTCAAGTGTGTAATTTTACTCATACTTAAGTACAATAATCTACTTCGCTACTTTTAAAATCAGAAGTCGTTACAGAGTACAGCCGCAATTTGAATTAATATTCAAACCGTTCATCTGCATCTTTCAAGCCAATAAGGCTCTCAGATCACAAACGCGCCAATTACCTATGACATAAGTAAAGGACAACTCTGTAGAGTACAGCGTCATTTATGGACCATAGATTTGGAGACAAAGCCAAAATGGAGAAAAAGGACAAACTGTCAACAGAGAAAATGACGAGGTAAAGGCTGAGGACGAGTGCCCGTGGCCGTACCTGGAGGAATTTTTCATGTACAGAGGATGAAAAGGAGACAGAGTCCAGATACAAACTCTGTTTGATTGCTACGGTGATAACAGCTTACAAGACTTCAGCATCTAATCTCAAAAAACATATTGCAGTATACAAGGTTTTACAACTACCTGCATGATATTGCTTCTTTATTGTTTGTATATGGGGGTTATTAGTTTGACAAAGTATGCAAAGATCTTAGATATTGTCACTGCCATCGGTTTGCCTGGTACTAAAATAAGACGGAGCTTCTGAGCATCTGAGAAATGTGCTTTAAATGTAGCTGTTATATACAATAAATCAAACTGAATGCCTTCTATTGACAACACAATAAAACATCAATTGGGTAAAAAGTAATTAATACTCTGAGTAGTTTTTGAGAAGAGTACTTTGCACTTTTAACTTAAATATTTTAAAATCACCAGTACTTTTTCTTGTAATTGAGTACAATTTAAGCAGTGTAATAGTACTTGTACTTGAGTATAAATTTTCAGTACTCTTTCCACCTCTGTTCAAATCCCTCAGAGACGGGGGTCATCAGAATACCTTTTTTTAAGATGCTATGTTAGCTTGATTGCTACAATTCAAACTTTAAGTAAACCTACATAAACTTTTCGAAAGCACACAACCATGCATTTAAAGGAAACTAAGGTTTTTGCTGGATTTATTGTTGTTGTTTTCTATTTTCAGCTAAAAAATATCCCTTACAGTAAGAGTCTTACAGTACACAAAGATCTATGTTGAAAGTGGAATACTTTGAAACTGAAAATATAACTGTCTGAAATGTTTCATGGACTTGGATGAGCACCAGGAGAAAGAGGACGTTATGAGCGGATCAGAGGATGGGCGCGTTGCATTAGTTTATGATGAAAGACAAACCATCTTGCTCTTGCCCAATTTCTCAGGTCTGTAATTATGAGGTTTGTGAATTTTTTCCCTCATTCCAATGGCCATGCCAAGTGAACATTACAGAGCAGAGACTGATTGCTGTTGAATGGTACAGGTGGTTTACCATACGAACAGATGTTTCCCAGACCACAAGCACACATCTGCAAAACCCTGATCTGAATAAAAAGGAGGGAAAGAAAGAGATAAAGAGGGATCAAGCTCCTTCTGTCAGTGGTTACAACAGATATAAGACTGGTGGGAGAAAATGGGCTCCTCCAGGAGCAAACTAAAGACAGATTCAGTGAAAGCAATGTGCTCCCTTTAGAATATTTTGTAAAGAGATAATTAGTCAGAGCTGAGACAAAAGAATCACAGGCAAAGGAAAGAGAAATGAGGTGAAGGGAACAGGGATGACTAAAAAATGCTCGAGCTTTGGTCTTGCATGTTTTGGTTGGAACAGGGGTGTGTGGCTTTCTTGACTGAAATTGGACTGGTAGCTATCAGGATGTGAAAAAAACGTGTCACTTTCCAATAAGACCTAGTCCGCACAAGATAACATCCCTGCTACAGTAGCTATGTTTAAACGTGCAAAGTTCTTTGACCAGATTGAAATGTTTTCAGATTATATAATTCAAATGTATTGTTAACATGGGCACAATCCGTTCATGACGAGCGTTTACATGCAGCGGGCTTTTATTCAGAACAGCAGTACTGACATGTGCAGAGTGGTAAACTCTCCTTAAAAAAAACTACCGAAGAAGAAGTTCTACTTCTGGGATGAACGTAAACAAACCTGAGCACCCAAAATGGACCCGCGACAGGTTTTAATGATGGTGGAGACATTGCTGCATTCCCTGATTAAACTACAGGTAATGCAGATTATTTTGAGCTCTTTCAAAGTTTCTAGTAGAAATGTGTCGCTCACTGACCAGCTTTGCTTCCACGACATGCTAATATTATTAGCATTAGCCAGGCGGAAATGACATAGGTCGCACATGCGCAGTCAGGTCAGTTTTTCACGATCGGAAAAAAATTAACAGAGTGTGAATGAACAGATTAAGTGTTTACATGCGCACCGTTCAGATTATGAATCGGCATAAACCACCCGTCTCATTCCGATTACAAATTATTTCGGATCAAACCGAATCAATAAAAAATAATCCAAACGGGGTGTTTACATGACGCATTTTTATTCTGAATGACCATTTAATCAGATTACTTATATCCATGTAAACAGAGCTGTAGTAAAAATAATCTAGGTAAGGGGTGACTAGACTTGTTCATCATGCGAGCTCATTTTCAAATGACCAAGTCAAAGTGATCTACCAGCTATAAGGCCCTGTTTACACAAGAACAACCTCTGGAAACATTTGTGTTTTTTCAATGTTTTTGGGGGGTAATAAAAAAATGAGCAGGTTTACAGGAAAACTCTGTAGTTTCAGTCAGTTAAGTTGCCAGATAAGAAATCAAGGCCGGCCCGACGCTTAAGCAGACTAAGCGGCTGCTTAGGGCCCCGTGGTCACTAGGGGGCCCCCTAAGTGGAAGTGATATTTTATTTTTTTGTAATGATTGATTTCTATAGGATTCTATTACACACAATTTCATTATAAAGTTGTGATTATTCTTTTAAACAATAATATATATGTAACCAGGTGGTTTATTAGCTTCAAAATAGTGTTTATGTAGAAGTGTATGTAAATTCCCACCCATGTTGGGTCCATGAACGCACCTTCACCCCGGGCCGTTTCCCCACCTCCACAAGAGAAGTGAGTCGGAGGAGCAGCTTCTTCTGCATGAAGGTGAATTTTAAACTCTGATAAAGTTGTTCAATCTGAACGAAAACAGCATTACCCTGTCTGAAGTTTATATGGGCTGAGTTTTCTGAAGTTTATATGGGCTGAGTTTTTATTAGATATTAGTTTCAGTGAGTGAGCACAGAGTCCTTGATAAAATCAGCTTTGTTAGGAAAAGTCAGCCACTCAGTAACAATTCTTGTACAACTTATGGCTTGTTAGGATTATTTACTGAGCCCGACAACTCACATAGAAACAGCATTAATCACAGAATGTCATATTGCATACAGCTAGGCACGAGCTGCGTTTCTAACGTTGCCTACGACACTTAACACAGAGCAGAGCGCACTGTGGAAGCAGAGGCAAATAAAGAAATGACAGCAACAGAAATTGTTTAGCGAAAAGTTAGTTATACATTTTATGACGAGGGCCACGCTGTTAAGAAACATTTTTTATGCAGAGAGCAGGTGTCTTGAAACAGGATAGCAGACATGTAACAATAAAGTGCACAGCTCTGTTGTTTTCAGTCACCAACACACACGTGTAATGTGTGTGTGTGTGTGTGTATTAAAACCTTATGATTAATCTAACATTTCATGTCATGAGTACAGCAACTCTGATTTTAGAAGAATATAATGCAAAATAATATTCTGTTATAGTTTGCACTGAATAGTTTTTAGTCAAATTAAAAATACTCTGTGTTAAATAATGTTTTCTCTTTTACCTTCAGGAAAGCTTCCACCAGTTACGCTGTATTTCTGCTGTGCAGCCTACTGGAAGTTCTGGGTCAGCTGGTGATAAGATGAGGTATCAGAGAAGACTCGGTGGGATTTATAGCTGAATCATTGTTTAGTGTAGGTGTGAGTTAGATTTTCATTAAAAGTAATTGTTCTTACTCAGACTGACATCACCATCATGAGAAGCTGTCCTTAAAGCTCTGATGTTCTACCTGAACCTGTGGAGCATCTTTTGAAAGAACACCAGGTAAGAAGATATGATGCATTAACACGAGCAACATCCACACACCTGTTGTGTTAGAAATGCAACATTGTACTGAATTTTTTCTTCTCCTTGCTATAGACTCCTTTTATTTTTGTCTATTGAATTTGGGCTCAAACTGAAGTAACATCATGCCAGAGTGGGAGAAATAAATACATTTTTTGATGACTCGTTGATCTTTATTGTAGCACCTATATTCATTTTAACTGAGAACTCCTCTTGTTGTAATGTAGCCGGTAAACTGTCCAGAGTTTCTGAAAGTAAACTGTTTAAACTGTTGTGTTTTGATAGTTCTCTGCACTCTTTTACTCTTTTAGTTGTCCTCGTTTCTTTATTTTTGGTGTGTTTGCAGGATGTGCAGGAGAATGACCAACTGCATCTGGAAACCATGGCGATCTTTGTCACTGGGAGAGAGGATCCTTTCCATCCACAGAAAGACAACAAGACAATCATCGATGGAGCACACGTCCTGAATGAACTGTGTTACAACAACTGTTGTCATGTTCTTCAGGCTCATATACTCAATCTAAAATATCCAAAAATCTACAGTACACTCTTGGTGTACAACACACTTGAAAAGCCAGGGGGCTGGACTTTCTCCACCCATATGTTTGAAAGTTATGGAACTGACCATAATTCCTATAGAAATAACGCTAACTGAATTATTTAGTAACATATTTTCCACTGCCCATTCTGAAAAGGAGACATTAGCTGCTTTTGTTTGAGGAAGAATATTTAATTTTCCTTTCATCCCATTTAGGGATATATGTTGCAAAGTTGAGTGATATTTGTAACTTCAAAAACCATTTATGTGGCTCTCTACACAGTCAAGAGGGTCCCAGAGACAGAACTTCAAGATAACAGTTGTGTGCTTCAATATTACTTTATCAGTCAAATCAAATCAGTTTTTATGTTTATAATGCAAATTACTCAAACAGAAAATATTTAATTTTTAGAAGTAGTCATCGAATGCAGAGACAGTTATATTTTACCAATTTGTTAATAGGTCATTTTATCAATACTATATTATATAATAGTTTGTTAGGTGGGTGAATGATCTGATCATCTGACTGTTGATTGCAGTAATCCACATTATTAGCAGAAATAGAGGGTCCCAAACCAAATTTCGCTTAGGGCCCCCATGGAGGCTTGGGCCGGCCCTGTAACAAATGATGAAATATAGTGGCTTTAAAATGACAGTATTTTGACCTAAATTGTCACATGTGCTGAGTAAAGATATTCTAAGATGAGCTGTTTGTTGTGTTTGTTGAACATGTGCACAGGAAAGGAAGGGGTAAATGAGACATTTTCAATTTATCTGGCAACATTTATATGCCTGGGCCCTAGCCTCGCACACTCCTGCGGGCTCCAAGCTCCATTGGTCACCGCAGAGGATCATACAAGCGGCCAACCCACAGGAGCACGCAAGACCGGAGCCCAAGGCCTGGCAGACAGGGGCAGACTGGGACGGGTCTGGGAAGGAGGATGAAAACGCTGTTTAAAAAACATTTTATGTATGAAAAAAAAAGATGTGTGTGTATATATACGTATATATATATATATATATATATATATATATATATATATATATATATAT
>NW_023620621.1:0-6485 GCF_014905685.2 Nematolebias whitei
CCGGTAACGCCAAAGGTCTATTTGCCCCGGGTTGATCGTAGGCTATGATCGCCTGTCTTTGAGGAGCGTTCACTAGCCAACGAGAGCCAATTATTTCCGCTTTTGCATCTTTAGCCAGGTGTCGAGGCGTTACGGTCGTTGAGCACTTAGAATTTTCCGGAATAGGTGTTAATCCGCATATGCCCGCGGTTTTATTCCACATAAACGGTTTGCTCGGGCACAGATAGTGTATCTCCCGAGTGAGAACACACATCTGCAGGTTTGGAGCTAGGTAAACTGAGGGGTTGTCGTCGTGGTACGCAACCATCCTTGGTGTGTCAATTTGAACATGGTTTTCGCCGTGCCAATTGCCAACATTTACGACGTCCCTGAGTCTATATATGCCGTTTGAGGGAATTATCGGTAGGTTGATAATGAACGCCATTTCAAATGTTTTGTGATTGACGTAGATCGGGATTGCGCTACCGAGAGTGTAAGCCAGGTGTGCCTGTGTTTGCGTAACTTTTTCGTGCGTAGCGGAGCTGAGGATGTCGTTCACCATCTGTAGAGAGACTAGATACGGTGGGATCCTACCGGTGGCTAGTGTATCTACCGATGAACTGACATCTCTAAGCATGTCAGCAAAAATCCTATCCATTAGGTGTGTGACAGCGTAATCCGCTTCAACCTTACGAGTTAAGTCATTTACCGCTTGTACGAGGGCTTTGTCTTCTGGGGTGGCACCCAAGAGGGTGAAGATTACCAGGAGTGGTACCATCATTGTCCTATGGAAGCACAAAGAGGTAGGTCTTAGCTTCGTAGTGGTCAAGGGTAGGTCCTGTGAATTTAAACTATGGTTAAGTTTATTATCCATTAGTTATCTTCTGCTTGGATGACCCTTATTCCCACGAGGTCAGATTTTGTGAGATCTTTGTCTCCTGAGGAGTTATTGCACGCCTTGTGTGGTTTAACCTGGTTTCGATGTACCCATTTAACAGTTGGCTCTTTTTGGCCTTTACTGATTTTTATCTGGTAGATAATTGGAGACACTTTGTCGATTATCAGATGGGGTCCAGTCCATCTAGGCATCAGCTTACGGGCGAGAGTTCCGGTCCCGGACTCTCTTCTCCCAGTTTTGGGTGCAAACGTGTAGTACCAGACCCTGTCTCCCACTTGGAGTTCCTCGTGAGAGGCCTTTTGGTCGTAGTACGCTTTGCGTCCTTCAGCTGATTTTTCCAGGTTTTTCTGTGCGAAAGCAAAAGTGTTTTTAAGGTGTCTTTCCAAGTCTTTCATGTATTGTTGTGTGGTGTAGGCTGTTGCCATGGCAGCATCGCCTGGTTGGTACAACAGGTGCAGAGGGAGAGTCATTTGTCGACCCGTCATCATCTCGAAAGGAGCGATGCCAGTCGACGTGTGTGGAGTGGCCCTTATGGCCATGAGGACCAGAGGGAGTTTCACGTCCCAGTCCTTGTGGTTTGCGGCTACGTATTTTTTCAAAATACTCACCACAGTCCTGTTTGCTCTCTCAACCTGGCCTGAAGCCTGTGGGTGGTAGCCAATATGGAAGTTGGCTTTGACGCCTAGCGTCTTCCACAGTTCCTTCATTACTTCACCTGTGAAGTGTGTACCTTGGTCCGAGTTCACCCTAAGGGGAAGTCCAAACCTTGAAAATACATGATTCATTAATAACATAGCAGTGGTTTGTGCTGTGTCATTAGGGGCTGGTAGACATTCTACCCATTTGGTAAACGCGCAGGTTACCGTGAGAAAATATTTATTTCCTCTAGAGGTCTTAGTGAGTGGTCCGACCCAGTCAATCTGGAGGTCCGACCATGGAAATGCAATGCCTCTACTGTGCAGCGGTGCTCTGTGAAGTGGTCTGGATGGTTGAAACTGGCCACAGATCAGGCACCCTTTTATGTAGTCTTTGACATCCTTTTTCATTCCAGGCCAATAAGCAATCTGTTTCAATGCTTTCAGCGTGGCATTGTCACCCTTATGTCCTGCGGACGGAAGGTCATGTGCATGGACTAACATCACCCCCCTGTGGTCATGGGGGACCACGAACACAGGTGAGGACGTCCGTCCATGAGCAAAAGTTAGGATGCCTTTAAGTAGTTTTAGCTGTTTGCGCAGCTGAAAGAGGACTTTGAGGTCTGGATTGGAATCCAGTTCGTCTTTTGATGGAGTGTATTTGTCTGGGTCAGTCAGATACAACATCATCGAGTTAATTGCAGGATCCAACTTCTGAAGTTGGATGATGTCTGGGTCAGTCAGCATTGGGCGCACAGAAACTGTGTTATCAGCAGGTTTAGCTGCAGCTTGTGCGCGTGTGACTGCCATTACCTCAGTTGTAGCTTGTGACGACTGAGTGTTGAGTAGCCAGGAGGGGTCAAAGGACCACGTGGGTCCGTCAACGGCTCCTTCCTTGGCTAGGGAGTCTGCAAGGTCATTGTAGTACTTGTCATCGCCTGGGACTCTGGAGTGTCCTGGAACTTTCTTCCAGAAGATCTGTAGATCATGTGATGTCACCAAGTGATCACATGTCATGAAAAGCTCTTTGTGTTTTACCACCTTTTTGTTGCTTGTGAGAAAACCGTTCTGTTTCCACAGAGCGAGATGACACAAGAAACTCAGTCGAGCATAGTTAGAGTCAGTGCAGATGACTAGCGTCTGGATGGAGCGTTCCACTGCCATCTGTAGGCCTATTAGGATTGCAGCTATCTCAGCGTACTGAGAAGACTGAGAGCCCAATTTATAGCCAAATGTGACCTGTTCCAGGTCTTGGAGGAGAACTCCTCCAACACCTGCTTTGCAGATTTTCTCGTGGTGGAATGAGCATCCATCCACGTACAATGTCGCCATATCTTTACAGATATTGCCATCAAAGAAGTGGTGATTCGGGTCCTCAGCAGCTGAGGGTTTGCTCACAACCGGCTGTTGGGTGGCTGGTACATCCTGTGTACATTCTTGGCAGATTGCCAAATCAGTGCCCAAGTGTGACTTCTTGTTTTGACCGTAGCGGATGTCTAGGTTAAAACTTTGAAGTGCCATAAGCCATGTGGCTACCCGTGAGTTTGTCACCACACCATCTCTGATGCGTTGGCTGTTCAGAAACGTTACTGGCTGGTGTTGTGTCTCAACAATTATCCTCTGTCCACCAATATAGCAGGAGAAATGTTTCACTGCCCACACAGTGGTCAATAGAGCCTTCTCACAGTCTGAATACCGTAATTCAGGGCCTGCCATTGTTTTGCTGGCGTAGGCCACAACACGCTTGTCTTTGTCGTGTATTTGGTACAGACCTGCACTCATGCAGTGAGGTGAGAAGCCCACTTCCAAGTAGAACTCTTTGTTGTAGTCTGGGTAGACTAGACATGGGGCTAACTTGAGCCTGTCTTTAAGAGCGTTCATTGCCTGCTGTTGTGTATCAGTCCAGACAAAAGGAACGTCTTTCTTTAAGAGCTCAGTCAGTGGTTTCGCGAGATCCGCATAATGCTCTATGAACTGGCGAGAGTAATTACACACTCCCAAGAAACTCTGTAGTTCCTTGAGATTGGTTGGGACTTTGAGGTTGTCTAGGCCTTGGGTGCGAGTCAACTGTGGTTGTATTCCGTCCGGACCTACTAGGAGGCCAACGTAATCCACCTTGGTTCTGCACCACTGGCATTTCGACAGTGAGATTTTAGCACCAGCAGTCGTTAGCTGATTGAGGACGTGGTCGATCTCAGCCAAATGAGAGTCCAGTGTTGGCTGCCTCAAAAGGATGTCGTCCACGTAGATCAGTGTCCCACGCTCGTGGGTGTCCGGACATGCTTTGTTCAAAAAGATGTTGAACTCTGCAGGTGAGTTAGCGTAGCCAAAGGGACACCTGGTAAAGGTGTATTGTCGGCTGCCAAAAGTGAAAGCTAGTTTGTGTTGGTCCTCGGCGCGCACAGGGATGGTCCAAAAACCAGAGGCGACGTCGAGGGTCGAGAAGTACTTACCATCGGTGACCTTTGGCAGTTCCTGATGGAGCTGAGTCATTGGCCACCTGGATAAGGGTACTTGTTTATTTAGCTTCCTGTAATCTATGGTAAGTCTCCACTTACCATTTGGTTTTAAAACTGGCCATAGAGGCGCAGAGTAGGTGCTATTACATTGTCTGATTATACCTTTGACCAAAAGGTCATCAATGATCTTCTGGACAGGCTGGTATGCTGCCAGAGGGATCTTGTATTGTCTGACAAATGTTGGCGGTGCGTTGGGTGGGGTTGGGATTCTCACTGCGTGGAGTGAGGTCAACCCACAATCTGTTGAATCAGTTGAAAATGACTTTTCATATTTTAAAAGAACTTGGCGTAGTTTGTCTCTTTCTTCATCAGATGTCAGAGCGTCGGCTTGTGCGACCACCTGATCAATCTGTGATGAGACTGATAAGGGTTCTTGCTCCCTGGGGAGCTCCAACGAATCCCTTTCTGAGTCGTCGGGCCTGTCTATGGGTAAAACACCATAGGTTTGAGGTCCTTGGTCGACGTCATTGGTTGAGAAAAGAGCTATGGCCTGTGTTGGTTCCGTGAACCATACTGGCCCAGCTTCTTGACTCGGTACCAGGTTATCTGGGAGTCCTCCCAGAAATGGAATGCCTAGTTCAAAATCATGAAAGTCGGTTGAAATCAACCATCCCAGCATAGTGTTTTTTGGGATCAGCACCTCATCCATGCCCGTGTTACACACAGCAATAGATGTGGTCCTGGAGTCAAGACTCACCTGGTTCGTGGCTTCCACGGACAGTCCCAAGTTGAAAAATGCAGGAGAGGGTTGAAAATATGCCTGTTTATGGCTAATAGCTTGTCCAGCTATTATGTGGATTCGCACCATTAGGTTAATCACCTGTGGTGGTACTGTGGTGTCTTGGTTGCTAGCAACCTGGCAGGCCTCTGGAATGGTCTGCCCAGCCTTAAGGCTCGCTGTGTCTAGCACAGGAGGATCCTTTGTGGCTGGTTTGAGGGACCACAGCACCTTGTTGATGGTGTCCACATGGACACCCAACCTTACCAAAATGTCAGATCCTATGTAGGATGCATGTGGTAAGTTTTGGATAACGAGAAACGGGTTAACCAGTTCTCGTTGATTCCAGTTCAGTTTTAGGTTAATGACTCCTTCTGCGGTCATTACCTGTGAACTATTGGGAACTAATGGAAAGCGGAAAGCTTTTTTAATTAGTTCTAGACCAACGTGTTTGTGAACCAAGGTTTCATAGAAAGCTCGGTTAATTGCCGATTTATCTGTACACAGAGACAGAACAGCATCGTTGGTGTGGGACCCTTGGATCTCTACACCCTTAACTACCAGTGGCAGGTAGTGTTTGGTGGACTCTGACTGCTCCAGCTCACAGAGGAGGCTGTCTTGTTGAGTCAGAGTTTGGATCTCTTGGGTTTCTTTGGTTTCACATGGTGTCAGAGGAGTACTCACCGGGCTCGTGTCCTCGGCTGAGGAGTCCTGTGCGCCTTCCGCGGTACCTGCTGTTGGGCAGTCTGTGTCACACTCCGGAGGCGTATCGATTGGCAGTGGCTTGCTCACTGTTGTCCACATTGTTTGATCACCATAATCTATAATCGCGCCGAAGCGATTTATAAAATCCTGGCCAACCAAAAATGGGAATGAGTCAACATGGGTCACGTGTACCAGGTGGTACAGTGTCATATTGCCAATCTGCATGTGAACCATTGCTATAGCTGTCAGGGTTGTTTTCTTTTCTGAGAGACCCTGCATTTCTATAGCACATTCAGAGAGAGGTATTATCCTGTTAACACTGGCAGCGGCCGTCCTCAGCTCCTCGAACAGTTTAGCTGACATAATTGTTATGTCTGCCCCACCGTCCAAGAGTGCTTCGTGTGTGAGGACACCTTCGAGTGTTACTGACAGGTACGCCTTTTTGGCGACCCCCCTTCTGATAAAGTTACACAGAAACCTTTTGGGTTTTTTCTGACGCTTCTTCACGCGTTCAGCCTTATCTGTGTAATCTTGGTTTGTCTGAACCGTCAGCACCGCAGAAGCTGTTTCTGAGTGTTCAGCTTGCGATGACTCGTCATCGTTCGTGTGTGTGTTTACCCCCCCTTCTTCCGATGAGGGGTTGTTTGAGGCAACAACAGCAACGTCTTGGTGTGTTCCACCGACATCTGTTATGTTGTCATTCGCGCCCTCGGATGTAACAGGAATTACATTACTGCAAAGTGCTCCTGGTTGGGTTCCCGTGTCAGTGTGTTTCAAAGTTTCTAACAACCTGCGTAGTTTCTCTGTCTCTTCCGAGCTCAGAGGTGTAGGGCCTTGTTTCTGGAACTTTTGTGATTTTTTCGCCTCGGTTCGTTTCATCCGAGGTGGGGGACGGTCAGGTACGTCTTGCGGGGGTTCCTTTACGTACTGCCCCTGACGATATGGTTTCTCATATCGTTGCGTCCTGCGCACGGGCCACCAATTTGTAGATGAACAGATGCTCAGATATATTCATCATTTAACACGGATTC
>NW_023620622.1:0-6482 GCF_014905685.2 Nematolebias whitei
AAGAAGAAACCGTCCAGAGGACCTGACTTAACGTTGTTGGATCGTCTTCAGTCATTTCTTCTGTGGTTCAGTGAGACTTGTCGTACTGTGTGCCGGTGGGGTTATAATGTTGGATTAACTAGTTGCTGCCTCCAACCAGTCACCAAAACTATGTAAAATGTTGGTGGAAGACACAGGCAACAATCACAGGATGTCCAACGTTGTTTGGATTCCTTGTGGGGGGGGGGGGGATCCTTTTGTTTGTCCCATCTCGGAGCAAAAAGGAGAAATGGAAATACCATCCATCCAACTGTGCATGTTGTGAGCATGATAACTTGAAAAATAAGTGAGGTATCAACTTTTTTGGTGTGCTGCTGCTTCTAAGCATAAGGAAGGTCACTACTGAAAATTGGGTTGTCAAAGATGGCCACCGCCAAATTTGAATACATATATAAACCGACCACTCCAATCATTTAAGGAAATTATACTTTTAAGCAATATAAAAACTAGAAAGGATTGTTTCCTCAAATGACTGGGGTGGCTGAAAATTAATCTATGGATGCCAAGGCCACCACTGGCCACCCCATGGTTCCTCCACTGTACCTAATGGTGGCTAAAATGTCTCCCTCCACTCTACAGGATTCATCACCCTGCTCTGCCTCAGACATGACAAAAACCTCCCTCTGTTCTTCTCCACAGTACATCTCCAACCCACTTGAATATTTTCCACAAAAAGTTTTAGGTTTACTTACATCTTTGTTCAGTTACAGTCCAGAAAAACACTCATCTCCAAAACTACTAACACTAACTACTCAAATCCAGGGGTGGAAGTAACGAATTACAAATGCTCACATTACTGTAAGTAGATATTTTTGGGTACTTGTACTTTTATGAGTATTTCTTTCAAGTGTGTAATTTTACTCATACTTAAGTACAATAATCTACTTCGCTACTTTTAAAATCAGAAGTCGTTACAGAGTACAGCCGCAATTTGAATTAATATTCAAACCGTTCATCTGCATCTTTCAAGCCAATAAGGCTCTCAGATCACAAACGCGCCAATTACCTATGACATAAGTAAAGGACAACTCTGTAGAGTACAGCGTCATTTATGGACCATAGATTTGGAGACAAAGCCAAAATGGAGAAAAAGGACAAACTGTCAACAGAGAAAATGACGAGGTAAAGGCTGAGGACGAGTGCCCGTGGCCGTACCTGGAGGAATTTTTCATGTACAGAGGATGAAAAGGAGACAGAGTCCAGATACAAACTCTGTTTGATTGCTACGGTGATAACAGCTTACAAGACTTCAGCATCTAATCTCAAAAAACATATTGCAGTATACAAGGTTTTACAACTACCTGCATGATATTGCTTCTTTATTGTTTGTATATGGGGGTTATTAGTTTGACAAAGTATGCAAAGATCTTAGATATTGTCACTGCCATCGGTTTGCCTGGTACTAAAATAAGACGGAGCTTCTGAGCATCTGAGAAATGTGCTTTAAATGTAGCTGTTATATACAATAAATCAAACTGAATGCCTTCTATTGACAACACAATAAAACATCAATTGGGTAAAAAGTAATTAATACTCTGAGTAGTTTTTGAGAAGAGTACTTTGCACTTTTAACTTAAATATTTTAAAATCACCAGTACTTTTTCTTGTAATTGAGTACAATTTAAGCAGTGTAATAGTACTTGTACTTGAGTATAAATTTTCAGTACTCTTTCCACCTCTGTTCAAATCCCTCAGAGACGGGGGTCATCAGAATACCTTTTTTTAAGATGCTATGTTAGCTTGATTGCTACAATTCAAACTTTAAGTAAACCTACATAAACTTTTCGAAAGCACACAACCATGCATTTAAAGGAAACTAAGGTTTTTGCTGGATTTATTGTTGTTGTTTTCTATTTTCAGCTAAAAAATATCCCTTACAGTAAGAGTCTTACAGTACACAAAGATCTATGTTGAAAGTGGAATACTTTGAAACTGAAAATATAACTGTCTGAAATGTTTCATGGACTTGGATGAGCACCAGGAGAAAGAGGACGTTATGAGCGGATCAGAGGATGGGCGCGTTGCATTAGTTTATGATGAAAGACAAACCATCTTGCTCTTGCCCAATTTCTCAGGTCTGTAATTATGAGGTTTGTGAATTTTTTCCCTCATTCCAATGGCCATGCCAAGTGAACATTACAGAGCAGAGACTGATTGCTGTTGAATGGTACAGGTGGTTTACCATACGAACAGATGTTTCCCAGACCACAAGCACACATCTGCAAAACCCTGATCTGAATAAAAAGGAGGGAAAGAAAGAGATAAAGAGGGATCAAGCTCCTTCTGTCAGTGGTTACAACAGATATAAGACTGGTGGGAGAAAATGGGCTCCTCCAGGAGCAAACTAAAGACAGATTCAGTGAAAGCAATGTGCTCCCTTTAGAATATTTTGTAAAGAGATAATTAGTCAGAGCTGAGACAAAAGAATCACAGGCAAAGGAAAGAGAAATGAGGTGAAGGGAACAGGGATGACTAAAAAATGCTCGAGCTTTGGTCTTGCATGTTTTGGTTGGAACAGGGGTGTGTGGCTTTCTTGACTGAAATTGGACTGGTAGCTATCAGGATGTGAAAAAAACGTGTCACTTTCCAATAAGACCTAGTCCGCACAAGATAACATCCCTGCTACAGTAGCTATGTTTAAACGTGCAAAGTTCTTTGACCAGATTGAAATGTTTTCAGATTATATAATTCAAATGTATTGTTAACATGGGCACAATCCGTTCATGACGAGCGTTTACATGCAGCGGGCTTTTATTCAGAACAGCAGTACTGACATGTGCAGAGTGGTAAACTCTCCTTAAAAAAAACTACCGAAGAAGAAGTTCTACTTCTGGGATGAACGTAAACAAACCTGAGCACCCAAAATGGACCCGCGACAGGTTTTAATGATGGTGGAGACATTGCTGCATTCCCTGATTAAACTACAGGTAATGCAGATTATTTTGAGCTCTTTCAAAGTTTCTAGTAGAAATGTGTCGCTCACTGACCAGCTTTGCTTCCACGACATGCTAATATTATTAGCATTAGCCAGGCGGAAATGACATAGGTCGCACATGCGCAGTCAGGTCAGTTTTTCACGATCGGAAAAAAATTAACAGAGTGTGAATGAACAGATTAAGTGTTTACATGCGCACCGTTCAGATTATGAATCGGCATAAACCACCCGTCTCATTCCGATTACAAATTATTTCGGATCAAACCGAATCAATAAAAAATAATCCAAACGGGGTGTTTACATGACGCATTTTTATTCTGAATGACCATTTAATCAGATTACTTATATCCATGTAAACAGAGCTGTAGTAAAAATAATCTAGGTAAGGGGTGACTAGACTTGTTCATCATGCGAGCTCATTTTCAAATGACCAAGTCAAAGTGATCTACCAGCTATAAGGCCCTGTTTACACAAGAACAACCTCTGGAAACATTTGTGTTTTTTCAATGTTTTTGGGGGGTAATAAAAAAATGAGCAGGTTTACAGGAAAACTCTGTAGTTTCAGTCAGTTAAGTTGCCAGATAAGAAATCAAGGCCGGCCCGACGCTTAAGCAGACTAAGCGGCTGCTTAGGGCCCCGTGGTCACTAGGGGGCCCCCTAAGTGGAAGTGATATTTTATTTTTTTGTAATGATTGATTTCTATAGGATTCTATTACACACAATTTCATTATAAAGTTGTGATTATTCTTTTAAACAATAATATATATGTAACCAGGTGGTTTATTAGCTTCAAAATAGTGTTTATGTAGAAGTGTATGTAAATTCCCACCCATGTTGGGTCCATGAACGCACCTTCACCCCGGGCCGTTTCCCCACCTCCACAAGAGAAGTGAGTCGGAGGAGCAGCTTCTTCTGCATGAAGGTGAATTTTAAACTCTGATAAAGTTGTTCAATCTGAACGAAAACAGCATTACCCTGTCTGAAGTTTATATGGGCTGAGTTTTCTGAAGTTTATATGGGCTGAGTTTTTATTAGATATTAGTTTCAGTGAGTGAGCACAGAGTCCTTGATAAAATCAGCTTTGTTAGGAAAAGTCAGCCACTCAGTAACAATTCTTGTACAACTTATGGCTTGTTAGGATTATTTACTGAGCCCGACAACTCACATAGAAACAGCATTAATCACAGAATGTCATATTGCATACAGCTAGGCACGAGCTGCGTTTCTAACGTTGCCTACGACACTTAACACAGAGCAGAGCGCACTGTGGAAGCAGAGGCAAATAAAGAAATGACAGCAACAGAAATTGTTTAGCGAAAAGTTAGTTATACATTTTATGACGAGGGCCACGCTGTTAAGAAACATTTTTTATGCAGAGAGCAGGTGTCTTGAAACAGGATAGCAGACATGTAACAATAAAGTGCACAGCTCTGTTGTTTTCAGTCACCAACACACACGTGTAATGTGTGTGTGTGTGTGTGTATTAAAACCTTATGATTAATCTAACATTTCATGTCATGAGTACAGCAACTCTGATTTTAGAAGAATATAATGCAAAATAATATTCTGTTATAGTTTGCACTGAATAGTTTTTAGTCAAATTAAAAATACTCTGTGTTAAATAATGTTTTCTCTTTTACCTTCAGGAAAGCTTCCACCAGTTACGCTGTATTTCTGCTGTGCAGCCTACTGGAAGTTCTGGGTCAGCTGGTGATAAGATGAGGTATCAGAGAAGACTCGGTGGGATTTATAGCTGAATCATTGTTTAGTGTAGGTGTGAGTTAGATTTTCATTAAAAGTAATTGTTCTTACTCAGACTGACATCACCATCATGAGAAGCTGTCCTTAAAGCTCTGATGTTCTACCTGAACCTGTGGAGCATCTTTTGAAAGAACACCAGGTAAGAAGATATGATGCATTAACACGAGCAACATCCACACACCTGTTGTGTTAGAAATGCAACATTGTACTGAATTTTTTCTTCTCCTTGCTATAGACTCCTTTTATTTTTGTCTATTGAATTTGGGCTCAAACTGAAGTAACATCATGCCAGAGTGGGAGAAATAAATACATTTTTTGATGACTCGTTGATCTTTATTGTAGCACCTATATTCATTTTAACTGAGAACTCCTCTTGTTGTAATGTAGCCGGTAAACTGTCCAGAGTTTCTGAAAGTAAACTGTTTAAACTGTTGTGTTTTGATAGTTCTCTGCACTCTTTTACTCTTTTAGTTGTCCTCGTTTCTTTATTTTTGGTGTGTTTGCAGGATGTGCAGGAGAATGACCAACTGCATCTGGAAACCATGGCGATCTTTGTCACTGGGAGAGAGGATCCTTTCCATCCACAGAAAGACAACAAGACAATCATCGATGGAGCACACGTCCTGAATGAACTGTGTTACAACAACTGTTGTCATGTTCTTCAGGCTCATATACTCAATCTAAAATATCCAAAAATCTACAGTACACTCTTGGTGTACAACACACTTGAAAAGCCAGGGGGCTGGACTTTCTCCACCCATATGTTTGAAAGTTATGGAACTGACCATAATTCCTATAGAAATAACGCTAACTGAATTATTTAGTAACATATTTTCCACTGCCCATTCTGAAAAGGAGACATTAGCTGCTTTTGTTTGAGGAAGAATATTTAATTTTCCTTTCATCCCATTTAGGGATATATGTTGCAAAGTTGAGTGATATTTGTAACTTCAAAAACCATTTATGTGGCTCTCTACACAGTCAAGAGGGTCCCAGAGACAGAACTTCAAGATAACAGTTGTGTGCTTCAATATTACTTTATCAGTCAAATCAAATCAGTTTTTATGTTTATAATGCAAATTACTCAAACAGAAAATATTTAATTTTTAGAAGTAGTCATCGAATGCAGAGACAGTTATATTTTACCAATTTGTTAATAGGTCATTTTATCAATACTATATTATATAATAGTTTGTTAGGTGGGTGAATGATCTGATCATCTGACTGTTGATTGCAGTAATCCACATTATTAGCAGAAATAGAGGGTCCCAAACCAAATTTCGCTTAGGGCCCCCATGGAGGCTTGGGCCGGCCCTGTAACAAATGATGAAATATAGTGGCTTTAAAATGACAGTATTTTGACCTAAATTGTCACATGTGCTGAGTAAAGATATTCTAAGATGAGCTGTTTGTTGTGTTTGTTGAACATGTGCACAGGAAAGGAAGGGGTAAATGAGACATTTTCAATTTATCTGGCAACATTTATATGCCTGGGCCCTAGCCTCGCACACTCCTGCGGGCTCCAAGCTCCATTGGTCACCGCAGAGGATCATACAAGCGGCCAACCCACAGGAGCACGCAAGACCGGAGCCCAAGGCCTGGCAGACAGGGGCAGACTGGGACGGGTCTGGGAAGGAGGATGAAAACGCTGTTTAAAAAACATTTTATGTATGAAAAAAAAAGATGTGTGTGTATATATACGTATATATATATATATATATATATATATATATATATATATATATAT
>NW_023620623.1:0-6481 GCF_014905685.2 Nematolebias whitei
AAGGTCGAGAGCTTCAAATCTTTTTGTAAGATATTCCAGGAAACAGGAGCGGAGTAGGAGAAGGCCCTTTTGCCTAGTTCAGTCCTCATTGAGGGAACACTGCAGGTAATGATGTCCTGAGAGCGCACGCTGTAGCTGCACTCACACAGAGACATGTAGGAGGAGATGTATGAAGGCAACAGACCAGGAAGTGATTTAAAGATGAAAATGTACCAGTGAGAGAGTCTGTGTGAAGTTAATGATGTCCAGTTAACCAGTGAATACAGAGTGCAGTGGTGGGTACGATAATCACAGCCAGTTATGAATCTTAGTGCACCATGATAGACAGCATCCAACATCTGCAGGGTTCTTGTAGGAGCGTTCATGTAAATAATGTCACCGTAATCAATGGAGGGAAGGAAAGTCACAGATACAAGGCGTTTTCTAGCATTCAGGGTTAGACAGGATCTGTTTCTGAAAAAGAAACCCAGCTTAACTTTCAGTTTCTTTACCAAGTTTTCCACATGGAGCTTAAAAGAGAGATGTGAGTCGACCAAGATACCCAAATATTTATAGGAATCAACAAACTCAATGGGGACACCATTTGGAGCTAACGAGCCGGCCTGGGAGCTGCTTCGACGTGTGAGGCCGGGTGAGTGCTACCGCCACTAGCCATTGGATCGAGTGAGAGGACCTGGGGGTTGTCACAGCGAAGGCACACTCTGCCACCGTTTGGACCGCGAGCCACTGGAAATCGAGGGAGCCGAACTACAGCTGTCGGATCAGGGTGCTGTTACAATCGGGACCCGGTCTGCTGCCGTTTGGACCTGAGGGCCTCTGGAACCGAGGGAGCCGAGCTGCAGCTGTTGGACCTGGGGGCTGTTGCAGCAGAGAACTGGTCTGCTGCCGATTGGACCTGCGAGCAGCTGAGGCCGAGGGAGCCGAGCTACAGCTGTCGGATCTGGGAGCTGTTGAAACCGGGACCTGGTCTGTCACCGTTGGGGCTGCGAACTTCTGGACCGAGTGAATCGTGGTACCACGTGGGACCTGGAGGTTGTTGCCGCTAGGCCTCGGCTAACAACATAAGCCTGTGAACCTCGGGGCTAACAACATAAGCTAACAACATAAGCTAACAACATAAGCCTGTGAACCTCGTGGCTGGATCCTGTGCTTCTGAGAGTTGAGACCAATAATCCAGAAGTATCGTGAGTAATGCCAAGCAAACACAGAGATAAGAGAAAAATGTCGGAAAATATTTCAGAAGATATGGAGGAAGTTAAAAAATCTTTGAACTTTTTGAGTGCTGAACTGACTAAAGTATCAGCTAAATGTGAATTACTGATAGGACTGTCTGAAGAAGTGAGACAACTGAAAGAACTGAAGACTAATAAAGACAGAAAAAATAGCTGAACTAGAACAGAAAGTAGACGACATGGAACAATACACAAAAATAGACAACTTGGTGATCACTGGACTGGAAGTTAGGAACTGGACTTATGCAAGAGTTGTTGCTGGTACTAGCACTACAGAAGACGCACCACAGGAAGAACTACAGACTCTGGAGGAGCAAGTAGTGAATTTTTTACAAAACAAAGACATTGACATCGAACATGAGGACATGTCAATCTGTCACACCCTGCCCAACAAATCTGATAAAGCCAAACCATCCATAGTCATCAAGTTCATTAGCAGGAAATCAAGAAACAACGTGATAATGCAAGCAAAAAAACTGAAGGGAACAAATGTTTACATAAATGAACATCTAACTAAAAAAAATGGAAATATTGCACGTGACGCAAGGTGGTTGAAAAAAACAGAAAAAAAACAGCATCAACTTGGACAAGAAATGGAAACATCTGGATCAAAATACAGGAAGGATCTCAGGCTAAGATAATAAAAGACCTGAAAGATCTGGAAAAACTAAAATGAGCTCAGGAGATGACAGATAATAAATCATTGACATAACTTCACAAACAAGAAATTAATAAAATATAAAACAAACAAATACATTAAAACATGTCAACATACGAAGACTTAGAGTTTAAAATATACAATGTTGAAGATGTGATTGATACAATTTTTTTCCCTGCAATAAAAGACTGTGAATATTACAATGAAGAACAGTTTAATGACATCAATGTAACAAATGGAGGTCTCTCTATTATTCACTTTAATAGTAGAAGTTTAAATGCAAATATATCCAAAATAACAGATTATTTAAAACAGCTAAACAGAACCTTTACAATAATAGCACTGTCAGAGACATGGCTCAACGATGAAAACACAACTAATGTTCACATGGAAGGGTATGAATTATATCATGTGAACAGAAGCAACAAAAGAGGGGGTGGAGTGGCTCTATTTGTTAAAAATGAAGTAAAATGTAAATTAATTAATGAAATGCCAATAATTGCTGATAATATCACGGAAATAATAACAATAGAAATAATAAACAAGAATGATAAAAACATATTGATAAGTTGTGTGTATCGATCTCCAGGATCAAATATAGAAATATTCACTGATAAAATCGTACAATTATTGGACAAGAGTTTTAATAAAAGCATTTTTTTTCTGTGGAGACTTTAATATTGACCTGGGAAATAAAACAGATTCAAATAACATCAGTACATTTACAAATTCATTGTATAGTTTAAATCTTTATCCGTTAATATCAAAACCAACAAGAATTACAACTCATAGTGCTACAATAATCGATAATATTTTCACAAATGTAACAAATGGGGATGGGATGGGAGGTATTTTAATGAGTGATTTGAGTGATCATTTACCAGTTTTCATGATTTATAAAAATGATCAAAGCATTACAAAATAAATTACAATTAAGAAAAAAACAATAAACACATCGAAAAAAGCAATGGACAAATTAAAAGATGATTTACATAAACAAAGCTGGAAAGACGTGTATGTTGATGATGTGAACAGATCATATGATGAGTTTATGAATATTTTAGGAGCTCTGTATGAAAAGAATTGTGTGCAAAATATTTGAACAAAGAGAAATGTTGTTGATCAACCATGGATGATGAAAGGGTTGAGAAATGCTTGTAAAAAAAAGAATTATTTGTATACATGTTTCTTGAAATTGAGAACACAAGAGGCTGAAGAGAAATATAAGAAGTATAAAAATAAATTAGTAGGGATTATAAGGAAACACAAGAAGGAATATTATAGTGATTTATTAAATAAAAGTAATGGTGATATGAAAGCTACATGGCGAGTAATAAATAGTGTTCTGAAAAGTCATAAAGCAAAAACAGGTATTTCACAATATTTTTTGAAGGATGACGATGAAATCCATGATGAAAATGAAATTGTAAATGGATTTAATCATCATTTTGTGAACGTTGGATCAAGCCTTTTAGCTAAAATACCAAAAGTAGACAATAATGTGAACCATTCAGTTATAAGTTGTGAACAGTATTTTTCTTAATGGAACTGACAAAGAAGAAATAATGAATGTTGTAAAAAATCTTACAGATAAGAGATCAAAAGACTGGGTGGACATGGATATGATGTTTGTAAAGGACATAATGAGTTATGTTATCAAGCCGTTTACATATATTTGTAATTTATCATTTTCAAAAGGAATATTTCCAGACAATATGAAAGTAGCTAAGGTAGTTCCTCTCTTTAAAAATGGTGATAAATGTGTGTTCAATAATTATAGACCAATATCCTTATTACCACAGTTCTCAAAAATTCTAGAAAAACTGTTTGTGACCAGATTAGATAAATTTATTACTAAACAAAACATTCTAAGTAGCAGTCAGTATGGGTTTAGAGCAAAAAACTCTACATCAATGGCTCTCATGGAATTAATAGAACAAATGACTACTGCTGTCGATCAAAAACAATATTGTGTTAGTATTTTTGTTGATTTAAAAAAGCATTCGATACTATTGACCACACTATTCTCCTTGAAAAATTAAATAAATATGGTATAAGAGGACCAGCATTACACTGGGTATCTAGCTATTTAAAAGATAGGAAACAGTTTGTACAAATAAATGGTGTAAGATCTGACCTGTGCAATATCACTTGTGGAGTTCCTCAAGGCTCTGTACTTGGACCAAAGTTATTTATTTTATATGTGAATGACTTAGTGAATGTATCAGGACTCCTCAAATGTGTCCTTTTGTCACGATTCACGCCTGTCTGATTTAAATTATTTTCACTCTGTTCACTGCTTGGTGTCTGTGGACTCTTTTTCTTTTCTATCTTTCTCTTGTTGTTTGTTTTTTCTTGGTTTTCAGACTTCCTTCTCTGCAGCACTCTTAGCTCCTCTCTGCTGGCTGCATGTGACTTTAAATTTGTCTTCTCTTCACCACACTCCACACTGGTTACTTCTCATTAGCTGCACCTGTTGCTGCACCCTTTATAAACCTGACCGCCACACAGGGTGAGCGCCAGATAGTCGAAAACAGTTTACCTGCCAGTAGTTATCCCGCACTTCTGTCTCCTGATTCCCTCATAGTCTCCTGTTCCTTCATAGTTTCTCTCCTGCCCAGTTTGTTTGCCTGCCCTGCTCCTGTCCCTCTTCCTGGTTTTGATATCCTCACCTCCTCGTGCTGCTTCATGGTTTTGGACTCCTGCTCGCCTGACTTTGCCTCTAGCCTGCTCCTCATTGGATCTACATCTCCTCTCATCGGTTTTCGACTCACGCCTGCCTCACACTGTCTTCTCGCCTGCTCCTGTTTGGTACCGTCGTTTTCCTGCGCTCTGGTAACAACCCTCGCCTGTCTGACCTCGACATCTGCCTCACGGACCGGTTGCTGGTCCAACGCCGTTGTGGTTCAACACCTCATCACCATCCACCCATTCTCGGTCTCTTCGCTGCAGCCGGCTGACTCCTCTCACCAGGATCACCCCTCCTGCAGTGAATCCATCCAGCTGGAACGACTCCTCTCTTCTGAGCCCCCTTCAACCAGAGAAACGGTTAGTGGTTACCTTTCTCAGACATTTGCTCTCGCTTCTGTCTCCTGCCTGGCCACTAACCGTTCTCTTTCCACCTACAGACTCATTCCAGCCTTTGACCCAGTGATCGACACCAGAACCAGACTCACTTTTGAGAAACGAGGGCTTCTACAATAAATTTTTGTAATCTAAGTCTCTCTGTTGTGGTGATTTTGGTCCAGAGTTGAAGGGGTTCGTTACACCTTTTTGCAGATGACGCCACATTTTTTTGTTTGGGTAAAGATGTAAAACAGATGTTGGAATTGATGAAGACAGAATTTGATAAAATACAAACTTGGTTTAAAATTAATAAATTATCATTAAATTTAGATAAAACTAAATACATGATATTTAGTAACAAAAAGAGAACTGTTGATGATCCATTTAAAATTGAGGGTGTTGAGATTTGTAGAGTTAATGAGATGAAATTTTTGGGTGTAATCATTGATGAACAGCTAACATGGAAAAATCACATCAATTATGTAAGAACAAAAATATCTAAATCTATTGCAGTACTATACAAAGTCAGGGAATTATTAAATGATAAAGCTCTGTACATGTTGTATAACACAATCATTGTTCCACATTTAATCTATTGCATTGATGTTTGGGGGAAAGCGTGTAAAACATTTACAAAACCTATTTTTATTTTACAGAAAAGAGCTGTAAGAATCATCACCAGAAAGCATTACAGTCACCCATCAAGTACATTATTTTATCAACTGAACTTACTGAAGTTCCATGATTTGGTAGATTACAGTATTTTATCAGTTATGTATAGGGCTCAAAATAACACATTACCATTAAATATCCAAAGATATTTTGTTAAAAGGCAAAGTTGTTATAATCTTAAGGGGATAGACATATTTGTCAAACCAACATTCAGAACTAGTCTGAAGGGAAGGTCTACCTCAACCCAAGGAGTTGGATTGTGGAATGTTCTAGAGAGTGATGTGAAAAATGCCAAGTCAATGTGCACATTTAAGAAAAAGATCAAAACTGAATTGTTAAAAAAGTATGTACAGGTCCTTCTCAAAAAATTAGCATATTGTGATAAAGGTCATTATTTTCCATAATGTAATGATAAAAATGAAACTTTCATATATTTCAGATTTATTGCACACCAACTGAAATATTTCAGGTCTTTAATTGTTTTAATACTGATGATTATGGCATACAGCTTATGAAAACCCAAAATGCCTGTCCCAAAAAATTAGCATATCATGAAAAGGTTCTCTGAACAAGCTATTAACCTAACCATCTGAATCAACGACGTAACTCTAAACACCTGCAAAAGATTCCTGAGGCTTTTAAAAACTCCCAGCCTTGTTTATTACTCAAAACCGCAATCATGGGTAAGACTGCCGACCTGACTGCTGTCCAGAAGGCCATCATTGACACCTTCAAGCAAGAGGGTAAGACACAGAAAGAAATGGCTGAATGAATAGGCTGTTCCCAGAGTGCTGTATCAAGGCACTTCAGTGGGAAGTCTGTGGGAAGGGAAAAGTGTGGCAGAAAACGCTGC
>NW_023620624.1:0-6481 GCF_014905685.2 Nematolebias whitei
AAACTCTCCAGCCCGACTCCAACGGCAACTGCGACCCAACAGCAACTTCACAGAACTGCCACTTCACAGGAACTGCCGCTTCACAGAACTGAGAGAACTAGGAAGTACCGACATTTTAAAGAGCTCTATTTCCGGTTCATTTGGGAGTTTCTGATTGGTCAATATCAACCAGACAGGGGTATGTTTTGTGATGTAAGGTGTTATGGAAAGTCAGAAACCAGCAAGAATGTTATGGAACAGATTGAAGATGTTTCCCAGACAGGCGAGAGAAATGTTTGGGCGAGTTTGGAGAAACAGGTGCCAACTTCTCTGTTTACGTCTGAGAGGATTTAAAAACAAGACAGTTGTTCCAACACTTGTCTGCTTCGACTCCTGACCTTGGAACAAACGTACACTGCTCATTCAAAGACAGAAATCAGAAAATGCATAATTACTCTGTAACAGGCCTTAACATGAATTATACTTTGCATAAGCAACTAAAAATCATTGTTACTGTTTTACAGTTAATAAAATTGATTAGTTCACTGTAACATCTAAAATGTTTGAACTAAAACACTTTGATTATCAAACATTTGTAAAACAGTAATGATAATAGAAAAGAGAGTGTTCTTTCACTTGAATTTTCAAGAAAGAAAGTCTCAGGATGGGTGAACCTGTATTTCTGGATTCAAATCAATGAAATGACAGTTTCTGTCCCACAAGGTTCTTAAGGTCAAGGGTTTTGACCTTAGGTCAAGTTCACTACAGGTGACACAGACATGAATTGGGAATTTCAAAATAAAAGTGTATTTTAAAGATGACGATACAAATTGATTTTTTAGTTTTGCCACAATATATTTGAATCATTAATCATTTAATCGATATATCGATTTAATTTGCTGTATTGTTACACTCCTACTGGACAGATCTCCAGTCCATCACAGGGACACATAGAGACAAACAAGACAAACAACCATTCACTCTCTCACTCACCTAGGGACAATTTAGAGTTACCATCAGCCTAACATGCATGTTTTTGGTCTGTGGGAGGAAACTTGAGGACCTGGAGAAAACCCACACATTCACAGAGAGAACACACAAACTCCACCCAGATAGTTATCTGGACCGGGATTTGAACCAGGGTCCTGCTCGCTGAGAGGCAGCAGCTCTACCAACTGTGCCACCGTGCTGCCCTACGTCATCTTTGCGAGTCGTATATGAGCACATATGAAAGTAAAAAAAAAAACTTTATAGAAATCAAAATATATTGTTGTAATGATAGGAGCTGATAACGTGTGCCTGTGTTAAGTTGTAATAATCAGAGTGTGCACCAGGGGGCACTGTAGTCGTTCTTAGATCGTGGGACAGGCCAGATCCTGCAGGTTCATGACGTGCTGTTAATAAAAGATCGTCTTCAAGTAGAAGTGCGTTTGTTAATGAACCCACAACAAGATAAAACAACATGGTGTCAGAAGATGGACTTGAGGACGAGTTACTGAAAGGTGAGCTGCGTTTTGAAGAGCGCTAACTGACTTAGCCACCTAGCAGTCAAGCAATGGCAACAAGCTAGCAGGAAAAAAAACGAGACGAGCTCCTTGTTTGGAAACACAGCATGAAAACGATCTGAAAATGGAAGGATTACATCCACCACCAAGTCTGCAACTGACAGGTAATGTGTCAGAGAACTGGAGAAGATTCAGACAACATTTTGAGCTTTATTTAACTGTTATTGGTGCCGAAGAAAAATGTAAAAAGCTCAAGCATCATTATTCCTGCATGTTATTGGTGAAGATGCATTGGAGGTTTACTATAACTTCACATTTGTGGATGAAGCAAACGAGCTTAAGCTGGATAAGAAAATGGAAAAATTTGAAGATTACTGTATTCCCAAAAGAAACGTGACTTATGAGAGGCACAGATTCTTCACATGCATTCAGAAACCAGGTGAAACAGTGGATCAGTATGTCACCAAGCTGAGGAACAGAAGTAAAACCTGTGAGTTTGGTGGATTAACAGAGTCTTTAATAAAAGTTAGACATTTGTGTGGGATTCCTGTTAATGGTCTGAGGGAGAGGCTTTCAAGAGAGCAGGATCTTAACTTGGAAAAGGCAATAACTCTGTGTAGGGCAGCAGAGACTGTGAAAACACAACCAAAAGAACTATTCAATGAAAGCAGCAGTGTGAATGTTGTAAAACAGGAGACAAGCAGAGTAATGAAGAAGACAATGACTGATGAGAAGATGGGATCTAGAATAACAAACAGAGATGGAAAAGGAAAGACATGTGGTTGATGTGACGCACAACATCCTCTCAAAAGGTGCCCAACTTTTGGAAAAACATGTAATAACTGCAACAAGAAGAATCACTATGCTAGATGCTGCAAAAGTCAACCTCAGCAAAATTCATGCTGCGGATGAGAGCGACAGTGATGAATTCTATGTTGATGTAGTGATAAATAACACAGAAGAAGAAGATTGGATAATGACATTGAAGGTGAATGACACTCATGCTACATTGAAGCTAGATACTGGAGCTCAAGCTAATGTAATTGCAGAATCTGAGTGGAAAAAAAAAATCTAACCCAGACCTCAACTGCATGTAACCAAAACAAAAGTGAGAGGATACTCTGGAGCAGCATTACCAGTGAAAAGTAAATGCACAGTGAAAGTGACCCACAAAAATAATGTGTACCCACCAACATTTGTAGTAGTGACATAAAATGTACAAAATATTCTTGGACTGTCTGCCTGCATAAGAATAAACTTGGTTTAAAGAGTGCTTGTTGTGGACAGTGGAAAACAAACATACTATGATGAACTGATGAGTGAGTATGAGGATCTATTCCAGGGCTTAGGGTGTCTTCAAGGAGAGCATACAATCGGAGTGGATACAAGATGCCCACCGGTCATTCATCCTTGCAGAAAAGTGCTGTTTGCTCTTCAAAAGCCACTAAAAGAGGAGTTGGACGGAATGGAGAGACTAAACATCATCAAAAGTACTGATGAACCAACTGAATGGGTGAGTTCCCTTGTTGCTGTTGACAAAAAGAATGGAAAGCTCAGAATCTGCAGCGAACACTTCAAACTGCCTACTCGAGAAGAAATAATGTCAGTTTGCTAATGCTAAATACTTCAGCAAGCTAGATGCATCCTCAGGATTTTTGGCAACTTAAGCTGGACTATGTCAGCTCAAGATTGTGCACATTTAACAGCCCATTTGGAAGATATAGATTCCTTCGCTTACCATTTGGCATTGCTTCAGCACCTGAGGTGTTCCATAAAACATCCATCTGTCCATCCATTATTTTTTACCTGCTTCTTCCATTTTGGGTCACGGGGGTCGCCGGTGCCCATGTCCGACAATCACTGTGCGAGGGGCAGGGTACACCCTGGATGGGTCGCAAGTCCATCACAGGACCCCCATAAAACAGTTCACATGATATATGAGCATTTAAAAGGAGTAGACACTTCGATGGATGACATCATTGTATGGGGCAGCACAAAAGAAGAGCATGAACAAAGATTGAAAAATGTTCTGGAAGTGACAAGAAAAGCTAACTTGAAGCTGAATAAAGACCAGTGTCAGTTCGGAGTGAATGAATTAACATTTGTTGGAGATATTCTGAGTGGTGATGGTGTGAGACCAGACCCTAATAAAGTGTCAGCGATCAAAAACATGCAGAGGCCGCAGTGCAAAAAAGATGTTCAAAGATTTAATGGGATGATAAACTACATGGGAAAGTTCATCCTGAACCCGTCTGAAAAAATGGCTCCTCTGAGACATCTGACTGAAAAGAAAATTGAATGGGAATGGAATCATGAACATGAAAAATCTTGGAATGAACTCAGAAACCTGCTAACTAAAGAACCAGTTTTGAGGTTTTATGATCCAGCAAGACCTATAAAGATTTCCTCAGATGCATCACAGAATGGACTTGGAGCAGTTCTGCTACAACAATATGAAGAGTGGCAACCTATTGCATACGCTTCACGTTCGATGACTGATGCAGAGACAAGTTATGCGCAAATTGAAAAAGAGCTGCTCAGCATAACCTATGCCTGTGAAAGATTTCACTATTTCATCTCGGGACAAGCAATAACGGTGAAAACAGATCATAAGCCTCTGATCACATTGTTCAAAAAGCCACTGAATTACTGTCCTCTGAGAGTGCAAAGAATGATGATCTGGCTGCAGCGCTACACACTTAATGTTGAGTACATGCTGGGCAAGCTGAAGTTCACAGCTGACACTCTGTCTAGAGCAGTGAATGCAAAAGAACAAACAAACAGAAAAATATACAGTGATGTGGATGCTTATATCAACTTGATTACAAGAGTGCTGGCTGTAATAGATGCAAAGATGGAACATATACGACAAGAAACACAGAAAGATGCAACAATGGAAAATCTCAGTCAAATCATCCTAAATGGATGGCCCAGTACAAAACAGAACTGTGTACCTGATTATTGGAACTGCAGAGATGAATTATCAGGTATCATCTACAAAGGGAGCAATATAGTTATCTGTAAAAGCCTGAGAAAAGATATGTTGCAAAAGGTTCACAAAGGACATCTCGGGATCAAGAAATGCAAGAAAAGAGCCCATGAAGTAATGTACTGGCCGCGGATCAACCAGGATGTGGCCAATGAAGTATCCAGCTGTACAGTATGCCTCAAATATCAGGCAATTAACCCACCAGAGCCATTAAAACCACATTCAGAAGGGCCATATCAGAAGGTGGGTGCAGAGCTGTTTGTGTAAACAGAAAGGACTATATTGTAGTCACAGAGTATTACTCACTGTATCCAAAGGTCTTTAAACTGAGTGCGGAGTGGGTCCGGTCTGTTTACATTCACACTGTACTCGAACCGTGCTGGAGTTCTCTTCTACCGGACCGAGACTTAGGTTTTAGCCCGGGCCAGAGTTCGCCTTTTTGTTCCGTGACAGAGTTCGATGGTGCGTTCACACCTCCCTAAACGAGCCGGACTTTCTAGGAAAACGAGCTAGAGTTCGATTAAAGTGGACTAAACAGGGCTGGTGTGAATGCACCCTAAAAGACAACAGCGATACATGAACAAGGAAAGCAACAGTTCTGGCTGAAGTCCAACCAAGGTTATACAAAATCCAGACAGAAGATGGTGCTGTGCTGAGGAGGAACTGCTGCGACATCTTGAAGGAGCCCAACGCAACTAAGCATGGGAGGGATGCAAGTGAGATAATCACACAGGCGCCTGAGAGATTTCCAGTTGTTGTACAAACTAAAGCACAGGAGCAAAGTTTGAGAAGATCGTCAAGCACAGTAAAACTACCTCAGAGACTCGTTGAACACGTTTAAAGGCATCATATGATTTGTGTTGTTCTGTTGTACTGATCATTTTAATTTTTCTTCAGAAGGGAGATGTAATGATAGGAGCTGATAGCGTGTGCCTACAGTGCCTTACGAAAGTATTAGGCCCCCTTGAACTTTTCATCCTTTTGCTATATTTCAGGCTTCAAACATAAAGATATAAAATTTAATTTTTTTGTGAAGAATCAACAACAAGTGGGACACAATCGTGAAGTGAAATGAAATTTATTGGATATGTCAAACTTTTTTAACAAATAAAAAACTGAAAAGTGGGACGTGCAATATTATTGGGCCCCCTTGCGTTAACACTTTGTAGCTCCGCCTCTTGCTGCAGTTCCAGCTGCAAGTCTCTTGGGGTTTGTCTCCATCAGTTTTGAACATGGAGACACTGAAGTTCAGCCCATTCTTCCTGCAGAACAGCTGGAGCTCAGTGAGGTTGGATGGAGAGCGTTTGTGAACAGCAGTCTTCAGCTCTTTCCACAGGTTCTCGATTGGATTCAGGTCTGGACTTTGACTTGACCATTCCAACACCTGGATACGTTTATTTGTGAACCATTCCATTGTAGATGTGTCTTTATGTTTTGGATCATTGTCTTGTTGGAAGATAAATCTCCGTCCCAGTCTCAGGTCTCTTGCAGACTCAAACAGGTTTTCTTCCAGAATGGTCCTGTATTTGGCTCCATCCATCTTCCATCAATTCTGACCATCTTCCCTGTCCCTGCTGATGAAAAGCAGGCCCAAACCATGATGCTGCCACCACCATGTTTGACAGTGGGGATGGTGTGTTCAGGGTGATGAGCTGTGTTGCTTTTACACCAAACATATCATTTTGCATTGTGGCCAATCAGTTGGATTCTGGTTTCATGTGACCAGAGCACCTTCTTCCACATGTTTGGTGTCTCCCAGGTGCTTGTGACAAACTTTAAACAAAACTTTTTATGGATATCTTTGAGAAATGGCTTTCTTCTTGCCACTCTTCCATAAAGGCCAGATTTGTTGTCCTATGGACAGACTCTCCCACCTCAGCTGTAGATCTCTGCAGTTCATCCAGAGTGATCATGGGCCTCTTGGCTGCATCTCTGATCAGTCTTCTCCTTGTTCCAGATGAAAGTTTAGAGGGACGGCCGGGTCTTGGTAGATTTGCAGTGGTCTGAT
>NW_023620625.1:0-6476 GCF_014905685.2 Nematolebias whitei
ATATATATATATATATATATATATAGAGATATATAGATATATAGATATATAGATATATAGATAGATAGATAGATAGATAGATAGATAGATAGATAGATAGATAGATAGATAGATAGATAGATAGATAGATAGATAGATAGATAGATAGATAGATAGATAGATAGATAGATAGATAGATAGATTCAAACAGCAATTACCGAACAGTACATTTGCTTTTTTTTTTTTTTTTCACATGTTATCAAAAAGCTAAACAAACAAAACAAAAAAAACAAAACCTTCTGTTTGCCTCCATTTAAACACCTGAGATTAACTGGTCATAACGAACTAGCTGCTTGAATGATTTATTAATATTTATATTTTTATGTTGGCTCCAAAAGATGGAGGCCACATCTATCCTGATTTATCAATTAGGTGACTTGAATCACAACAAAACAACAGGAGTATACATATTAAAAAACACATTATATAAATAGTTGAATAAGATGTTTCTAGTGTTTAAATGTTTCTTCACATATAGAGCAGAGATAGTGTAGGGCAGGGCATCCGACCCAGGACCCAAAGGTCCAGGGTTCAATCCCCGGTCATTGCACATCTCATGGTGTCTCTGAGCAGGACACCCCATCTCCAGTTGCTCCCCAGACACCCCCAAAGGTCGCCCACTGCTCCACCTGGTGGTGGAGGGGTTAAATGCAGAGAGCCAATTCCACCATTGTATGGGAACAGACAATGGTGACAATACATAACACATTATTATTATTATATTATTACAATGTATGCTGACTGAAACCTAATCTATTGCCACCAAACTATTTTAGTTCTAAATTGACCTATTTTAGGTTATGGACTTCAACAGTATAAATATATAACATAAAAATAGATACATGGAAGAAGTATCAGCCTCAGTCGTCAAACTCAGTGGGCGGGACTAACACTGATCATGTGAAATCAACTGCTTTACATTCCATCCTCCATAGACCTGCCAGAGCTGTCAGAAATCAATTAATATAAAAGTGACATAAATATATATTTGTCACCATAAAATAAGTCAAATCATTTCTGTGAAAAATGGTTTCCAAAAAATAAATAAATAAAAATTGGAAGCATTTCATTCAAACATAAAACTGAAGCCCTAATCAAACAGGAAAGTGCAAAAATAAAATTGTGAAAGATGTGTAGCATCCTTGAGTATTGAACTCCAGTTTTTGGAGATCACATCTAGCAGAAGCATTAAGTGACTGTTTTAAGAACTGCTGGTGAAATGCTCAAATTCTGGCAGGAGGTTGTAACAGCATGTCCGGTGGTGTAACTTACCCACAAGCCAATCGCCAAGCTGTTACTGTATTTGGAGTTGTTAGAAGAAAAACAAAAGCGGGTGTTGGGAGAGATGGGAAATGGGAAGCTGTGGGGGTGACAGGGATCCTATGTACTCACGCCACCTCATCACCACTTCCTTGTCACACAAAGCCAATGTCACATCCATCCCTTAGGACGACTCTGTCATATTCCTCACCCAAATCCAATTTGTCCACGCCCTCCTGGGGTTTGCTTCCAATGATGGAGTGTGTGACAAACAAGTTCTCACTGCTAAACTGTCTGATTCCTGCCAGGCAGCTAAAGCAAAACGCTGCATTTAGAGACTGTTACACGATGCATAGAAAAAATGAGCAACTTTTAAATTATTTGTTTAAAAAAATAAATAAATAAGGGCAGCACGGTGGCGCAACTGATAGAGCTGCTGCCTCTCAGCGAGCAGGTCCTTGGTTCAAACCCCGGTCCAGGGGCCTTTCTGGGTGGAGTTTGCATGTTCTCTCCGTGCATGCGTGGGTATTCTCCGGGTGCTCCGGTTTCCTCCCACAGACCGAAAACATGCATGTTAGGCTGATTGGAAACTCCAAATTGTCCCTAGGTGTGAGTGAGAGAGTGAATGGTTGTTTGTCTGGTTTGTCTCTATATGTCCCTGTGATGGACTTGCGACCCGTCCAGGGTGTACCCCGCCCCTCGCACAGTGAATGCTGGACATGGGCACCAGCGACCCCTGTGACCCAAAATGGAATAAGCGGGTAAAGATAATGGATGGATGGATGGATGAATAAATAAATAAACTCCTCTTTAATTTTAGCTATGCAGATACTACTTCCAACAAGTAAATGTTAGGGGAGTGGTGGCGCAGAGGTTAGAGAGGTGGGCCTGTGATCCGAAGATCGCCGGTTCACGCCCCGGCCCCGACAACATCAAAATTGTGGGTGGGGTAGGTGAAACACCCACACTTGCCCCCACCCTCATTTGCCCCACTCTGGGCCCATGAGCAAGGCCCTTAACCCCCACCATGTGCTCCCTAAACAGGTCTCTCTTGAAAATGAGTTCTCGTGGCTCAATGAGACTAACCTGGATAAATAAAGGCTAAATGAAAAAAAAAAAAAAAGACATATAAAAAGGCATTGCTACATATATGTATGTTTTCCCTGGTAGAATGAGCCATGCAATTGAAATAGCCTGAAAAACATCTTGAAAATATGTCTATATTTTACCTAAAAGGCATTTTTAATAAAGCAGCAACTTTAACAAAGTAGTTCTGGTGAATGCATTCAACAATATTTGTTTGGATAAATTATTGTAACTTGCACTAATAGAAAATAGGTTGTACATAAAAGTAAAAAAAAAAAGTGTATTGCTATGATATATTCAATGTGCATTACATATATATATATATATATGTTACAACTCAAAAACATGAAATAGGGATAATATTATTCACAATTGTGTAAAAATGTGATTATTTTCTATATTTCTTCTCAGGAAATTGTCAAAAATGCTACAATGAAAAAGATACAGTGTAAAGTCATAAAACATAAAGAAAGGCTTGTGAGGGAATGATTGTCTAATGCAAAGTGAGCACCTGTCAAACATCCAATAGTGAAAGCCCGGTGATTTTTAACAGCATTCCCATTTTCAAAATCAAAATAAATTGCAGGGACTGGAGCTTCAGCCTCTGCAAGCCTAACTGGAGGCTGCCACAGGGGACAGGGAGCACATCAAACTAAACTAAGTATGTATTTTCCTTCTTGTAAAGCACAATGCAAGATAATCTTCAGATTTTCGGATGAAGGAGCTGCTGGAGTGGCGGCACTCTCGGAGAAATAACAAAAAAGACGATGCAACTAACAAGGGAGAATCAAGTAATCACAACCGGGAATACAGTTATCTTCCCTTCTCCTCCAAGGAGTGAAAGCTCTGCAGGAAAGCTGTCAGCTGTGTGTCACAGGATTGTGATGTCCCACAGTAACAGGAAACCAGCCTCAACATAATCCAGAATTTACTGGCAAATAACTGCTGAAGGCGTTTGAAAAATAAATTTAACATTCATATTAAGCAAGCAAAAAAGAAGGCTCAGATAGATCATAAATAATTCAAAGCACTTTATGTGTTCTTCATTGCAGTCTTTGAGAATCTTAGCATACATAGTCCAAGACATACTCAATAGGTTTTATAACATGTGACCTCAGATGATTTCTATGAGCAGTGAAACTTTCTTCAAGCAACAGCCTGACCCACTTCCCATCAAGTTTTTCCAACCATACCGTTAGCTCAGTTGACACCAGAAACGATAATTGAAACAGATGTTAGATATATTACAAGAGATGGACACACAAAAAAAAAATACATACATAAAATAAAACATGTTTGTCGTGAACACAACTGACAGCAAAGACAATGAGGTTTTTGCCGTGCATACACTTAGTTAATCTTCTCACTTAAGATGCTAAAAAATGATCAGTGTAATAATTAACAAGTTAATTTTAAATCTTTGTTCTAAAGATTTCCATTACAGCAGGGACTTCAGTACCACTTTACAATAAGGCTCCCCTTATAGATAGATGGCTAATACATAGTTTATAGATACGTTAATAATTCCGCTATAAATTCAATCCAATTCAAAAATAATTTATTAATCCCAAAGATGAATTAAATGTTGTTGTAATTCATCATCCTGGTTGCATTCAAGAGTTGTTAGATGATGATAGCTGTGGGCAGGAAGGATCTCCTGTAGCAAATCCAAAGAATCTGATCACAGATACCGATCCGTCCACCTGGATCCAGTTCCTCTCGGTCCTCCTGAGCAGCATCATCATCACCACGGACAGGTGCCGGGGTGTGATCCTGGTCCTCCTGTTGTCATGAGCCAAATTTTCCACCCACTCCATGATCTTGACAGTCAGGTACTTGAGCACCGCTGCCAGGTTGACGGGAATTAATCCATGGCACCTCCTTTTCAACTCATTTGGGATTTGGGGCTGTAGCTGAGGTATTTGAGCTTTTAATATGTTAATCAGCTGCTTCTTGTTGTAAAAAAAAAAAAAAAACCTTGTTGCCATGGTTATGCATCATAACAAATGATCAAAAGTAAAAAAGGTTTCAGTAAACATCCTTCCAGCTGCACAACATCTGATACCAGAGTAAATAATCATAAAAAAACAAACAAAAAAAAAAACAGTTTACATTCAGAAAAAAGAGGAATTACAGTAATATAATTAAATTAGGAAGTAATTAAAAAATAGGATTTAATTAAATAAGGAAGTAAAATAATTTGATTAAAGAATTAAAACACTTAATAAAACATTAATAACTACTTATTAAGAATTAATTAAGGGTGACAGAGACTAAACTGACCAGTTTCTTGCCAAATAATGAGCCTAATCTGTTCACCTGTATATTTCATCTAGAGTTATTATATTAAACATTTCAGACTAAGTTATTACCTTGTAAGCACAATAAGCATTTTTAAACCTATTTTTTTTAGCATATAATGTTGTACTTTATCACTGCATTATAAGTATCTATAGTTTTAGATAGCCAATGTGGATATTATTTTTGTGTATGCTGTTGGTCAAAAATCAGATCAAATATTTTTCAAAACATGTCCTTAAATTGTCTTGTCAGAGAAAAACAAATCCCACTTTGTTTCCTGCGACAATTTTCCACGTTCTTTTGACTAATTCTTTTTGCATTTGTGTGTAAAGGTTAAGGGCACGGTACAACAAGCTTTCTACTTTGTTAAATTGTGTGTGGTGAATGGTGACTAACACAAATGTGCTGTCAAAGGACGGGTCTAAAACGTGTCTGAATCTTAAAACTTGGGTATAATCCAATTTAAGGGCATTTTAAAATCATGCAATAATATTATTTTATAGTTTGTCTTTGCTCTAGAGTAGTGGCAAATGGCTTTATGATCTGAAAAGCATCAAATGGGCTGAAAGTAATGTTATTTTATTGTAACACTAATTTGCATATTACATTTAGGATTTTCATTACACACTACTTTGAAGCAGGTCATTTGATTTAAAACTGAACTCAAACCAAAAGTGTTAAACTCTCTTATATTAAGTGGGGAAAAAAAATCAAACTTTTTGTCCTAATTATGTCACCACGAAGCAGATAAAAGCACTGTTGAAAGTATCAGCCTATGCGTTCAAATGACAGCATGTTTTTTGTGCGTCAGGTGCATGTTGAATACAGTGAGGGGAGGATACTTGTGTACCAACCCGGATAGTTATCATCTGTCTTTATTTTTAGCAAGTAGGTGTAAGTAAACCCTTATCTGGAGCCCTGCGTCCATATGATATGAGGCAGATACTGTCAGTTTGAGGATATAGCATGCCATATATCTCATTTGGGAATATGTGCATGCACTGCAATCCACCTACTATGCCATCTGGGAGGCTGCTATAGCTGCACACTGCAAGACTAATATTTGGGCTAATTAGCAACTGGAGGAAGAAGGGGAAGGGGAAGGCATTTGGGATGCATGAAGGAAAATTGCTTTGTCTGCTTAATTATAATGTCTTTAAATAGGGCAAATAGCTTCTTGCTTTCTCATCTGAAACTCCACCTCCTGTTCCTTCCAGTCGTTGCTGCTATCCTCTGCCATATGCAGTAGCTGTATTTTGCCACCGGGTGGTACACCATGCATGGTCAAGTGAGAGCGGAGGTAATTTTTTTGACAGCTCCTCAGCCTGCTGGTGTCTGCTTCATCCTACCAGCGCCGAGCCAATCTGGAGCCATCAAAACAGCTGGCAGCACGCCAGGGCCCGTCCAAGCCACGGCTCCCACTCACACTCTCGCTGATGCCAGTTTCTTCCACAATAACGACGGCAGCGAGAGAATGAAATCTGGACCGATAAGCTGAGACGTCATAAGACGTGTACATTTTCAGAAGGAGGAAAATGAGGTCATGATGGTGGACATTTTTTTGCAGCTCTGTACATGAAGCAGTTCCAAATGCAGGACAAACATAAAAGTCACATACTTTTGGGATGATGATTATTATTTTTTTTATATACGTTAAATTATTTAAATTTCATCCTAAAAATATGATATATGAAATGTATAGCAATTATTTATTTTCTAATAATGTCAAACGTTTAGTAAGACAGCTATTGTATGAAATCAAAAATGCTTATATATATATATATATATAT
>NW_023620626.1:0-6476 GCF_014905685.2 Nematolebias whitei
GCCTCCTTTAATGTTACCCCCACCAAACAAGCCTGGTGGACGTAACATTGTGGGGGCTCGTCCTACACGTTGTTGGTGCCGTGTTTGGCGTTGTTGTTCTGTTCAGATGGCAGTTACATGCTCCTGTTTTGGTATTGTTGTGTTTTCTTGTCTTGCCGGTTGTTTGTGATTTTGGCCTGGTTGGTTTTCTTGTTTCTTCTGTCTGTTTGGGGGTCCATGAGGATTTTGTTTTTTTTGGGGGGCGGCCGAGTGTGTCGTCTAGTTGGTTGAAATCGGTGGGTGTTGGCAACTCCATTTTTTAGTCGACGCTGTTTGTTGTTTTTGTTATTTTTGGGCTGGATTCTGGGCTAAGGGCACCGCTTGGTGCTTCAACTGCCTTGGCTGCCTTGGCTCTTGGAGGAAGGCCTGAAGACTAGGCGAGGTGAGTCAGTTTTTTTTTGTTTGTTTGTTTGTGTTTGTGTTCCACTTAGTTAGCTGTAGGAAAGTGGAGATTTGCCATTTGTTTGCACCAGTCATACAGTTCCTCATAGTTGTTGGGTGAAAAATTTGGTATTTGCTGTCTGGCTTTTGGAATTTAGTTCCAATTTTGTTAAAAAATGGATACTGTTAGTTCTTTTTTGGCTTCCCCAACTTTAGAACTTTTGGAAAAGCTCACCAAGGAGCAGATTCGTCAAGTAGCTGAACACTTTCAAATTGATTTTGAAGCTGCAAAAGGATGGAGGTTACCCCAGCTAAAGGGTTTTTTAAAAGACAATCTTGTGAAAATGAATGTCTTTACTGTTTCTGTTTCAGACGCTGATATGACGGACAAGACTTCCACTCATGCAGATTCGTTAACCGGTGCCTCTAGGTCAGATGAGGACATTTTGGATCCAACAGTAACTCAAGATTCTCAATTAAAGTTTCAATCTAAAAGAACTGAGTTTGAATTGCAGTTTGAGTTGGAAAAGTTGCGGCTGGCCCATGAAGAAAAAAGATTGGCACGTGAACATGAACTGGAAGAGAAGAGGTTAGCACGTGAACATGAATCTGAGGAAAGGAGGTTAGCACGTGAACATGATGAAAAGAGGTTGGCATATGCACATGAGTTAGAGCTTAAGAAATTATCTCTAGAAGCTGAACATCTGAAGTTGAGGTCTGAGGGTAGGTTAAGTGGTGGAACTCTTAATCTGTCTCAAATTAGTGATGGGTTCTCTGGACGTAACCTGGTTAACATGTTGAAGCTGTTACCTAAGTTCAATGAACAAGATCCAGATATATTTTTCTCTTTGTTTGAGGACATGGCAGAGGACAATGACTGGAGTGATTCAGATTGCTCCATTCTCCTGCAAAGTGTACTGGTGGGTAAGGCCCAAAAAGCTTATGTTTCATTACCTTCAGCGGAAAGAAAGGTGTACAAATCTGTTAAGGAAGCTGTTTTGAAGGCTTATGAACGGGTTCCTGAATATTATAGGCAGCAATTTAGAAACTACAGGAAGGCTGAAAAACAGACAAATACAGATCTTGCCAGAGAACTGAATGCCCAATTCTACCGTTGGTTATCGGCAGAGGGTGTAGATGACTTGCAATCCCTTTGTGAGTTGATGGTGTTGGAACAGTTTAAGAACATTATTCCACGTCGGATTGCCACTTATGTTAATGAGCAAAAAGTAAAAACCGCTGCTAAAGCTGCCATTTTAGCAGATGACTATGTTCTAATACATAAAGCTGGGAGTGATTTTAATGTGGAAGATAGTCATTACCTTAAGGAATCCCACCATGAAGGGTTCCCTTGTAAAACTAGATGGGATCCTACTTTGCACTTTAAAGCCGCCTCAGTTTGTAACTATTGTCGTGAGAAGGGACACTGGAAAAATGAGTGTCCTTGGAATTCCAAATCTAAACCAGTTAAGAGTAAACAAGATCATCGTAAACCTGTTGCATTAGCCGGAGTTTTGCAGTCGCAATCAGCGGAGTCTACACCTCCAGCTGAAGTTGAAGGTGTTAGACCAACTGTTTTAGCTGCATCTGTTGACTTTAAGTCTTTTCCAGAACCGAACGGCACAGATCCCTTGGTTTTTGAGAGGGATGTTGGACGAGATTATGCTCCTTTCATCACCCAGGGGTTTGTTTCTCTGTGTGGCAGTTTAAATAAAGTGGCTGTTAAAATTCTGCGTGACACTGGAGCGTCTGAGTCCTTCATATTGGAATCTGTTCTGCCATTTTCTCCTGTTTCTGATACTGGTCGTAGTGTCTTGATTAGAGGTATTGGGTTGAAAACTTTCTCTGTGCCTCTCCATAAGATCCACCTACAGTCAGAACTGGTTCAAGGGGAAGTAGTTATAGGCGTTCGTCCTTCTTTGCCTGTGGGAGATGTGTCTCTCATTCTGGGGAACAACCTGGCAGGTGGGCGCGTGTGGCGAGATGTTGCCCCTCCTCCGGTGGTCCGAGCTTCTCCATCTGTTTCTGTTTCAGACGAATGTGCTCGTGACTTTCCTGAGGCATTCCCAGCTTGTGCAGTAACTCGTGCCATCACTCGTTCTTTGGCTGAACAGGAAAATGAGTCTGGTAAGCCTGGTTCTATCTGCAAGAAGCTTGTCTGTTTGCCAACTCTTCCTGTTCCCTTGTCCCTCAGTGAGTTGATTGCAGCCCAGCAGGAGGACGCTACCTTGGCTGCTTTGTTTAAACAAGTCCAGGCAACAGAAAAGGACTCAAAAGTGTCACATGGGTATTTTCTTCTAGAAGGTCTGTTGGTACGTAAATGGTTGCCTTATAGTGACAGGGAAGTTGTTGGACCAGTTTATCAGGTTGTTGTTCCAACTAAGTTCAGAGACCTCCTTCTGAAAACTGCCCATGGAGAGCTGGCTGGCCATCTGGGAGTTAATAAAACCTATAGTCGAGTGTTGCGTTATTTTTATTGGTCCCGTCTGAAAAAAGATGTCTCTCTTTTTATAAAAACCTGTCACACCTGTCAGTTAACTGGAAAGCCTAATCAAAACTTGAAACCAGCTCCACTTTTTCCCATACCTGCTGTTGGTGAACCTTTTGAAAACTTAATTATTGACTGTGTTGGTCCACTGAGTCCTTCAAAGTCAGGATCGGTGTATTTGCTGACAGTTATGTGTAAAAGCACTCGTTATCCTGCAGTATATGCCCTGAAAACCATTACAACAAGGTCTGTGGTCTAAGCTTTATCTAATTTCATTTCCGTGTTTGGAATTCCTAAGACTATTCAGACAGACAGAGGTACCAATTTCACTTCACGCATGTTTGCTGAGATTTTGAAACAACTTGGTGTAGCCCATCAACAAAGCAGTGCTTATCATGCACAAAGCCAGGGGGCACTAGAGCGTTTTCACCAAACTCTGAAGGCATTGTTGCGAGCATACTGCACAGAGTTGAATAGAGATTGGGAAGAAGGTTTGCCTTGGCTTCTTCTGGCAGCTCGTGAAGTGGTACAGGAAAGCACAGGGTTCAGTCCAAACGAACTAGTGTTTGGACATCATGTACGCGGGCCCCTTGCTGTCCTAAAAAACAACCTGGAGAGTTCTGATCCACCATCAAACTTGTTGGACTACATTAATGGTTTTCGTCGCAGACTTTTCTTGGCTGGCAGATTAGCTTCTGAGAATCTTAAAAAAGCTCAGAAAAAGATGAAACGATGGTTTGACCAGAAAGCTGAAAGTAGAGTGTTTCACCCAGGAGATCGGGTGCTTGCCTTGCTTCCTATTCAAGGATCTCCATTTCAGGCAAAGTTTTCTGGTCCATATTCTGTGCTGAAGCAGGTGTCTGCACAGGATTATGTGGTCTCTACCCCTGACCGTAAACGACCCACTCAGCTGTGCCATGTAAACTTACTGAAACCTTACTTTGGTCGTACTCCGGAAGAAAAAGACGTACAGGCCGTTGCTGCTTCTGTGAAAGTAGACCTGAGCTACACAGCAAGAGTAGATGAAGATGTACAGACTCCAGAAGACACTGTATTTCAGCCAAGACTTAGGAACTCGGAGATGTTGTTAAACCTACAACCCTTGTTGAGCCATTTGTCTACTGAAAAAGAATCCAAATCAGCGTTTGGTGCGATGGGCCTTGTTTCTGCAACCCTACAACATTGAGATTCGGCACATTAAGGGCACGGAGAATGTGTTGGCGGATGCATTGTCTCGTGCCAGTGATGGACCAGTTTAGCGGTTGCAGGGCACCGTGATGGACCCTCTGTTTGAAGGGGGGAGGTGTTACGGCTGCAGTGGTCTTTGCCTCTTTTCCTGGTATGGTTCTGGAGACGGGCCTTCTGCAGGTGTTCTGTGTTGCCCTGATTGGTGCTCCTCTGTGATAAAAGCTGCCAGGTGTGCAGCAGGGGGGAGCTTCCCTTCCTCAGAACACCTTGTGGATTGGTTCGTATCAGTGTGGTTGGGGTTTGTTTGTTTGTTGGTTTGCATTTACCCATTGAGGCTACTTTTCAGGGATTAAAATCTTTGTTTTGGGCCATGCTCCCATACAATTTAATAAACACTATCTTCATTTAAAACACAAAATCCTTGTGTGGCCTCCTTTAATGTTACCCCCACCAAACAAGCCTGGTGGACGTAACACAAGCGAAACGCCGGACACAGTCTTCCAGCTGGATGACAGACGTTTTTTTCGAGCGGACCGCTGCAGCGAGCTAACGGGGAAATCACGGGGAGGCGGAGTGTGCATTTACGTGAGTAAAAGTTGGTGAACGAACTGTATTGTTGTAAATAGCTCATGCTCGAAGGCTTTGGAGCAAATAACAGTGAAATGTCGGCCACATTATCTACCCCGCGAGTTCACGGTGACTTTCATCACAGTTTTTTACATTCCTCCGGACGCTAATGCTAATGAATCAGTGCAGGAGCTACATGATATCATCAGCTCGCTGCAGAACAAACACCCCGAGGCTCTTTACGTTGTAGCCGGAGACTTTAACCACGTGAATCTAAAGGACTGTCTCCCGAGCTTTAATAAACATGTGGCGATTCCGACACGTGGAGACAAGACGCTGGACCGTGTTTACACGAACGTAAAAGATGCATGCAAAGCCGAACCCCGCCCCCACCTAGGATTGTCAGACCACATCTCAATCTTCCTGGCTCCTGCTTACATGCCCCCGCTGAGACGCTCCAGACCGTTACAAAAGAAACTTAAATGCTGGATCCAGGACAGTGGCCCCATACTGAGAGATTGTTTTGACTGAACAGACTGGCAGGTTTTCAGAGAAGCTGCTGAAAATGGAGGTTCGCTTGATCTTGACCAATACACATCCTCAGTTCTGGGTTACATTAGTACATGTACTGAAACCGTCTTCACTATCAGAAATGTTAAAAGCTACCCAAAAAGAAAACCTTGGCTGAATGCAGAGGTGTGTACCCTGCTGGAAGCCAGGAACACTGCCTTCAGGTCTGGAAACTCAGAGGAGCTGAGTAGGACAAGAAAAGAGCTGCTTGCTGGTATTAAGAGGGCCAAGGCCACACATGCAAAGAGGATTGAGGGTCAATTCATCTCACAAGACCCTCGGAGCATGTGGAGGGGCATTAAGTGCATAACAGATTATAAAGGAAGGAGCGAACAATGTCCCAAAGACCCATCTCTGCCTGATGCCCTCAACAAGTTCTATGCATGCTTTGAAGACCCGAACAGACCACCCAGCACCAGACTCACCTCACCACCGGATGAAGAGCATCTCAGCGTGACCTCAGCAGAAGTAAGGAGTACTTTCAGGTGGATTAATCCGCACAAGGCAACTGGCCCAGACAACATCCCCGGAAAAGTGTTGAAGGAATGTGCTGCTCAGCTCTGTGAGGTGCTGGCAGACATTTTTAACACCTCACTTACCCTGGAGACAGTTCCCACCTGCCTGAAGACTGCCACCATCATCCCAGTCCCAAAAAGCTCTACAGTGACTGGTCTGAATGACTATCGGCCAGTGGCCCTCACCCCGATAGTCGCTAAATGCTTCGAAAAACTGGTCATGACTCACATCAAAACAACCATCAACATCAACGAGGACCCTCATCAGTATGCATACCGTGAGAACCGATCAACAGAGGATGCCATCTCCTCTGTGGTCCACACTGCGCTCAACCACCTGGAGCAGAAAAACTCTTACGTCCGTATGCTCTTTGTGGACTTCACATCCGCCTTCAACACCATGATCCCCCAAACCCTGATGGACAAACTATCCACACTAGGACTAAGCCCCTCCATCTGCAACTGGGTACTAGACTTTTTAACAAACAGACCACAGTTAGTGAGGATCCACAACCTCTCCTCCTCCACCATAACCCTCAGCACTGGCTCTCCTCAGGGATGTGTGTTGAGCCCCCTCCTGTTTACTCTGCTCACGTATGATTGTGCAGCTACCCATCCAGGCTGTCACATTGTAAAGTTTGCAGATGATACAGCGGTGGTGGGATGCATCACAAACAATGATGAGTCCAGCTACAGGCAAGAGGTGGAACACCTGGAGAGCTGCTGCA
>NW_023620627.1:0-6474 GCF_014905685.2 Nematolebias whitei
TCGTGGGCACACGTGCTGCATCAAGCTTCTAAAACCTTTGTCCTCAATGACCGAAAATGGCTGGTCGTCTAATGCCATGAACTCCATCACTTTCCTCGTGGTAGCTTTGCTCTTTTCGTTGCTCATAAAAGCTAACAACGGCCCACCGACTGCCTCTTTGTTAGCGCTAGCTTTAACATTAGCCTTAGCTTGGTTGCTCTCTTCAAACATTGCATACTTGGCAGCATGGTGATTTCTTAAATGGCGAACAAGGTTTGTTGTATTAAAGGTTTTGGTGGTGGCTCCACCACGACTTACTTCAGCTTTACACGAATTGCAAATTGCGATCTTTGGCTCATTTTCTTTTACAGCGTAGAACTTCCAAAACCGACGACATGGCTGCTCCGAGTGACCTGTGTGTGAGCTCTCACAGTGGAGCAAAAGGGGACAGCAGCTGATTTTCAGACCTTTCCGGAGGCAGATACGATCGGTGGATAAAATCGGCTTCTCATTTAAAGATCGGCCGATCGCCGATCTCCCCAAATTAAGGAAATCGGGGACGATCGATCGGCCGGCCGATTTATCGGTGCACCCCTACTCATTACTTTATATATGCTTCCATAAGGTTAAAGTTATTAAACAGCATGGGATACATTTCCATTGTTATACTGATGACACACAAATATATTTGTCCATTAAACCCAATGAATCCAATCAGCTACTTAGACTACAAACATGTCTTAAAGACATAAAAACCTGGATGACCCTTAATTTTCTCCTGTTGAACACAGACAAAACTGAGGTTTTGGTCTTTGGACCTGAGCACCTTAGGAATTAATTTTTCAGTCTTTCTCCCTCCTTATATGGCATTAATCTGTCCTCCAGCTCTAATGTTAAAAATCTTGGTGTTATTTTTGATCAGGACATATCTTTTATCCCCCACATTAAAAACGTTACTAGAACTGCCTTCTTCCACCTGCATAATATCACTAAAATTAGAAACATCTTATCTAAAAATGATGCTGAAAAACTGGTCCATGCATTTGTCACGTCTAGACTGGACTACTACAATGGTTTATTATCTGGATGTCCAAATACTTCTTTATAACGTCTTCAGTTGCTCCAAAATGCTGCTGCCAGAGTCTTAACCGGAGTTAGTAGGAGAGATCATATTTCTCCAGTTTTAGCTTCTCTCCATTGGCTCCCTGTCAAGTCCAGAATAAAATTCAAAATCTTACTTCTAACTTACAAAGCTCTCAACAACCTGGCTCCATCTTATATTACAGATCTTATTGTTCCATATTTTCCCAACAGAGCACTTCGCTCTCAGACTGCTGGTTTTCTTGTGGTTCCTAGAATTTACAAAAACAGAATGGGAGGCAGATCTTTTGGTTATCAGGCTCCTCTCTTGTGGAACCAACTTCCAATCTCTGTCCGTGAGGCTGACAGGCAAGAGGTGGAACACCTGGAGAGCTGGTGCAAAGAGAATAACCTTCCCATCAATGTGAAGAAGACAAAGGAGATGATTGTGGACTTCAGAAGGAACAAAAACATCTACACCCCACTGAACATAAGAGGATCTGCGGTGGAAGTGGTCTCCAGCTACAAGTACTTGGGTGTACACATGAATGACAACCTCAGCTGGAGCAACAACACCACCAGCCTGATCAAGAAAGCCCATCAGAGACTCTACTTCCTCAGACGGCTGAGGCGTGCTGGTCTGGGAAGCTCAGTCCTCACCTCCTTCTACAGGTGTGCAGTGGAGAGCATCCTGTGCTCGAGCATCAATGTGTGGCATGGAGGCTGCACAGCTGCAGAAAGAAAAGCTTTGCAGAGAGTGGTGAAGGCTGCACAGAAATCTGTCGGAATCAGCCTCCCCACCGTCACAGACATCTACACCTCCAGATGAAGGAAGAGGGCCACCTGCATCATGAAGGACCCCACTCACCCAGCACACACACTTTTTGCCCCACTCCCCTCAGGAAGGAGGTTAAGGAGCATTAAGTGTAGAACCACTAGACTGAGGAACAGCTTCTACCCTGAGGCTGTTAGACTCATGAATCTCTAACTAGAATAATCACTGTGAAAAACCATATCATGTTGCTGCTGATCTGTTTCATGTTGCTGCTGATCTGTTTCAATGTTGATGTGTTCATGCGTGCACATCTGCTCACAGACTCATGTTCATGTTTGTGCTGATGTTCAATGTTTTATGTTATGAGTGCTTAGTGTATATTTAGTTGATGTTTTCTTAGTTCATATCTTAGATGTTATTACTGTTTTTCTTATACATTTTATTGTTGGATGTAACTGGGACCTTGTGTACATAATTTCGCTCCACCACATGTACCACATGAGGTGCGAATGACAATAAAGAAACTCTGACTCTGACACATTATCCAGTTTTAAAACTAGGCTTAAGACTTTCCTTTTTGCTAAATCCTATAGTTAGGGTCGGCTTGGGTTTTCCTGAGCTGTCCCTTAGTTATGCTACTATCTTATAAACTCTCTTTCAAAATCAGAAAATCTTCTCATCCCCCTTAACAACTCCCTGCTATCCCCCTCGCCTCAGGTCAAGAGTCTTGGTGTCATCCTCAACACCACTCTCTCCTTCACTTCACACATCAACAATGTCACTCGGTCTGCCTATTTCCATGTCAGAAATATTAACCGTCTCCGCCCTTCTCTCACACCCCGCTCCACAGCCATCCTTGTTCACAGTCTTGTGACTTCTCGGATTGACTACTGCAACTCCCTTCTTTATGGCCTCCCCAACAAATCTCTCCAGAAGCTACAATTGGTCCAGAACTCAGCTGCCCGTGTCATCACTCAAACCTCCTCCTATAACCACATCACTCCTGTCCTGCAGCAGCTCCACTGGCTCCCGGTTAAATCACGCATAGTCTTCAAAATTCTTCTTCTCACTTTCAAAGCTATCCACAACCTTGCCCCTCCGTACCTATCTGACCTCCTACACATCTCCATCCCCTCTCGCTCTCTCAGATCCTCCTCTTCACTACACCTCCATGTACCCTCTGCCCGCCTCTCCACCATGGGGAGAAGGGCCTTCACCTGCTCTGCCCCTCATCTCTGGAACTCTCTACCCCCTGACTTAAGAAACACCACCTCTCTTTCTATATTCAAGACTGCTCTGAAAACACATCTCTTTAGACTCGCTTATCCTTAACTTTGCTGTATGTATTTTATATTCTTTACGCATTTTATATTCTTTATGCCTGTTGATCTTTGTTCTTACTGTAAAGTGTCCTTGGGTGTCATGAAAGGCGCTTTTTAAATAAAATGATTATTATTATTATTATTACTATAGGCTTAGACTGCTGGAGTTCAAACTGACCACAATTTTCACTCTACTATTGTCTTTACTTACTCTGCTCAACCTGTTCTGTATTTGTAATTGTTTTTTCTATCCTTAACATGTGGTTTTTTTTGTCTTTCAGACACACCTGGACCTACCATTCTATGTTCGTCTATCTCTCCTTCCTGTCCTCTCAACCAGCCGGTCAAAGCAGATGGCCGCTTGTCCTGAGACTGGTTCTGCTGGAGGTTTCTTCCTTTTAAAAGGGAGTTTTTCCTTTCCACTGTTGCCACTGTGCTTGCTCAGGATGGGAGACTGCAACGAAGCCAAGATTCAACTTGTCTGCTGGATTCCTTAGATAGAGAACTTTACTAATTGGCTTTTATGTATGTGAATGTTTCTGTAAAGTGCTCTGAGACAACTTTGTTGTGATTTGGTGCTATATAAATAAACTTCTTCTTCTTCTTTTCTATTATGGCGGATCGCAAGCAACTTTAAGGTGCATACCGCCACCTACTGTACATGAGTGTGTAGCAACACTACTTCACATCTATTAAATTCTATTTTTTAACCTAGTATTTTGCAGAAAAGTAAATATTGCTTTTCTTATTCTGTAAATATCCATTATGTTTCCATCATTTCCCAATATTCCTTTAAGACTCCATTCTTGACCTGTCCTTCTAACCATTCTTCTCAGTTTCTCCCTTTCAGGTTCATATGTTTTACAGTTCATCAATATGTGCTCTACATTTTCTTTCTCTCCACACCCTTCACATTTATCGTTCTGTTTTCTCCCTATTAAATATAAATTATCATTTAAATAGGTATGACCTACTCTTAATCTGAACATTATTATTTCTTCCCTTCTATTTTTCTCAGTGATTTTTTTAATTAATACTGACTTTTGTACATTATAGAAACTTCCTTTCTTATCTTCATTCCATCTTGTTTGCCATTTTTCTATTTCTTTACTTTTAATAAGTGATTTCCCTTCCCCTTTCCCAAAAGGGATTGTAATTGTTATTGCCCCCTCTAGCGCCCTTTTTGCTAGTTTATCTGGCTTTTCATTGCCCTTTACACCTTCGTGTGCTGGTACCCAACAGAACCAAACATCAATGCCACCCCTGTATAGTCTAAATAAACAGTGTTGAATTTCTAATACTAACTCTTTCCTATTATTTCCTTCTCCCTGAATACTTTCTATAACTGCTTTGGAATCAGTGCACACCACCACCCTGTCTGGTCTAACCTCCTCTACCCATTGTAAGCTTAGCATAACTGCTACCATTTCTGCTGTAAAGACAGATAGTTGATCTGATAATCTTTTAGAAATGTACATTTTAAATTCTTGTATATATATTCCTATTCCCACACATCCTTTTAAATTCTTAGAGCCATCTGAATATATTTTAAGGTAGTTAGAATATGAGTTTCTTAAATATATGTCTGTCTTTACCCCTATTTCATTTAAATTCCAGTCATTTTTCATTTTAAGAAGTTTCATGTCTACATTTACCTCAGGAAATAGCCATGGAGGAATAACACTAATCGGATTAAACTGTGCTATTTCCTTATCCTCTAATCCATACATTTTAATCAACTTGTTTACAGTCCATCCAAATCCATTACTCTGGAAAGTTGAGTATTCCCAACAGTTTTGTAAAATTGTTGTAGTTGCATTATCTTCCTTACTACTTTTAATTTTCATCCAATATACTAGAGCTAATTTTATTCTTCTCATTTCCAGTGGGGTCTCTCCAGTCTCTATTAAAAGAGCATTAATAGATGTCGTTTTCACTGCTCCTGTACATACACGTAAAGCCCTACTCTGTAACCTATCTATCTTTTGTAATGATGTTTTTGCTGCTGCTCCGTATATAAAACTGCCATAATCTATTATTGATCTCATGAGAGCCCTGTATATGTTTAATAGTGACTGTCTATCTGCACCCCAATCATTTCCAGCCACAGCTTTTAGTAGATTTATAACTTTCTTACATTTTGTTTCTAAGTTTTCTATATGTGTTTTCCATGTATAAGAACTATCCAACCATAGTCCTAGATATTTAAATTCTGCTACCCTTTCCAAAGGTTGTCCATATAATGTTAATGTTCCTATATCAATATTTCTCTTATTTGTAACAACCATAAAACAAGACTTGCTTACTGACAATTTAAAACCCCATTCATAAGACCATTTTTCTACTTTACTAATTGCTTTCTTAATTTTTCCTACGACATGTTTTATATTCTTTCCCCTCATCCATATGGCCCCATCATCTGCATATAGTGCAGATTTTATACAATTATCATTATCCGAAAAGATATCATTAATCATAATATTAAATAAAATTGGACTGATTGCACTACCTTGAGGAATTCCATTTTCCACATTAAATTCTTTCGAATAATCATTCCCAATCTTCACTCTAATTTTTCTATCCATCAGGAAATTTGCTATCCAATTATACATTTTCCCACCTATTCCCATCTGCTTGATTTTTATAAGTAATCCTTCTCTCCATAATGAATCATATGCTTTTTCTATATCAAAAAATATTATAATCATTATTTCCTTCATTTTTAAAGCTTTCTCTATGTCATTACTGATTCTAGTTAGTGCATCCATTGTTGATCTCCCTGTTCTAAAGCCACATTGATATCCATTAAGTAGTTTCCTATGCTCAAGAACATATCCTAATCTATTGACCATTATTTTCTCCATCCATTTACTTAAATGAGATGTTAAAGCTATTGGTCTATAATTATTCGGACTGATAGGATCTTTTCCTGGTTTATTGAACGGCAGTATTGTTGCCCTTTTCCAGTTATTTGGTATTAAACCTTCTTTCCATATTTTATTAAACAGTTTTAATATTAATTTCAATGTTACTTCCGGAATCTGTCGAAACATAGCATAGCATAATTGATCCTCCCCTGGAGCTGCATAACCTGTCCCTTTCAATACTGTTTTAAGTTCTTTCATGGTTATTTCCATGTCTAATGTCATATATTTTTTACATTTCTCCAAAATATTTTTATGCTTTCCAAGTTTTTGAGTCTTCTGCTGTCTATGAATGTCTGTAAGATGTTCGCCACTATGAACTGCAGCAAATGTCTCGCCTAATAAATCTGCCTTATCTTTATTTAACACCAATATCTCCTGACCTCTGATTAAG